>NW_027094959.1:0-41869 GCF_029207755.1 Chamaea fasciata | reverse complement strand
GGATTTCAGGGGTTTGGGATTAAAGGGTTTGGGATTTAAAGGATTTGAGATTGAAAGGATTTGGGGTTTAAAGGGTTTGGGATTTAAGTAAGAAATTTGGGATTTCAAGGGTTTGGGATTTCAAGGATTTAGGATTTCAAGGCTCTGGGATTTCCAGGCTCTGGGATTTCGAGGTTTTGGGATTGAAGGAGTTTGGGATTTCCAGGCTCTGGCATTTCCAGGCTCTGGGGTTTCCAGGCTCTGGGATTTCCAGGCTCTGGGGTTGAAGGGATTCCGGGTTCCGAGGACCCAGGGCAGCCCTGAGCCCAGCCCCGGCTTTCCCAGGAGTCCTACATCCAGAGCAGGGCGGACACCATGCAGAACATCGAGTCCACCATCGTGGAGCTGGGCTCCATCTTCCAGCAGCTGGCACACATGGTCAAGGAGCAGGAGGAGACCATCCAGAGGTTCCCAAAATCCCCACCGTCCCCTCCCTGAGCCCCTTTTTCCTCCTCCTCTTCCTCTTTTTCCTGCTTTGTTTCCTTCCTTTTTTTCTGGTTTTATTTCCCCTGAACTTTTCCATCTTTTCTCTGGTTTTGCTTTTCCCGACTTCTCCTTTTCCCCTCCAGTTTCTTTCTCTTCTTCTCTATTTGTTCCCTTTTTCTCTCTCTTTTCTCATTTTCTTTTTTCCCATCTCTCCCCTTTTCACTCTCTCTCCCCCCAATTTTCTTTTTATTTTCCCTCTGTTTTCCCTGTATTTTCCCCTCATTTTCCCTCCCTTTCTGCTGCAATTTCCCCCCATTTTTCCCCCATTTTACCCCCAATTTTCCCTCAGTTTTTCCTGTATTTCCCCCCAATTTTACCCCCATTTTTCACCCCACCTCCCCCTGTTTTCCCGTCATTTCTCCCCCATTTAACCCCTATTTCCCCCTCATTTTTCTCCATATTTTCCCTCTGTTTCTCCCCCGTTTTCCCCGTATTTTCCCCCCATTTTCCCCTCGATTTTCCCTCTATTTCCCCCCAATGTTCCCCTCTTTTTCCCCCCGATTTGCCCCGTTTTTCCCGTATTTTCCCCCGTTTCCCCCGGATTTTCCCCCCATTTTCCCCTCGATTTCCCCTCTATTTCCCCCCAATTTTCCCCCCGATTTGCCCCGTTTTCCCCGTACTTTCCCCCGTTTCCCCCCCTTCCTTTGCCCCAATTTCCCTCCGTTTCTCCCCCCCGTTTCCCGTGTTTTCCCTTTCTTCCCCCACTTTCCCCGCCCTGAGCCCGTTCCCTGCCCCGTCCCAGGATCGACTCCAGCGTGGAGGACGCGCAGCTCAACGTCGAGGCGGCCCACGGGGAGATCCTCAAGTATTTCCAGTCGGTCACGTCCAACCGTTGGCTCATGGTCAAGATCTTCCTCATCCTCATCGTCTTCTTCATCGTCTTCGTCGTTTTCCTGGCCTGAATTTCCTCCCTCTCGCCCCAACCTTTCCCTTCCCTTCTCTCTGCTCACGGACTCGGCCGCGCACGGACACGGGGCTGGGGGCGTCCCGTCCCCCCCGGGATTATTTCCTGCCCCTCCGGGGGGTCTCTGGGATGTTTGGGGGTCCCTCCCCATGGACCACGGCGCCCCCAAATTTGTTTGGGTTTTTTTTTGGGGGAGGGGGGATCCCCCTGGGTGACCCCGGGAAATTTGGGGGGATCTTTAGCAGGAGCCCCCGGGGGGTGGAGACCCCAATGAAAGCTGTGAGACCCCCGGGGGGGGGGGGCTGGGAGACCCCCAAGTGAACTTTGGGGGGTGGAGGACCCCCAGGACCCCCAAAACTGGGGGGGGGGGGGGGGGGGGGGGGGTGGAGCTGGTTAATAATGGGGGGGGGGCTTCAACCCCCCAGTTAAAGCCTTGGCACCCCCGAAAGGGGCCCGGGGACCCCCTGAGAGCGATGGGGGTCCCTGCGGGGGCCCGGGGACCCCAATTCCCACCCCATTCAATTAACGGGGGTGGGGGGGTGGCTGCAGGACCCCCCGTTAAAGCCTTGGGACCGCCGGGGAGGGGACGTGGGGCTGCCCTGACCCTGCAGGGCGCCTTTGGGGCGGCTGCAGCCCCCCCCGAACCCCAATAAACCCCTGGGCCCCCCCGAACCCCGCGTTGTGTTTCTTTTCCCCCCGGGCCGGGATTCGAACCCGCGACCTCGCGACTTCCGGGAGGGGCGGGGGGAAGCAACGGCGACTGCGCGTGCGCGGCGGAGCCGGCGGGCGGAAGTGACGTCAGCGGGACGCGCGGCGGGGAGGCCGCGGCGGCGGCGATGGCGGAGGAGGGGAAGGGGGGCGGGTACAGCGGTGAGCGGGGCGGGGGCACCGGGGGGCCCGGCGGGCACCGGGGGGACGCGGCGGGGACAGCGGGACGGGCCCCGGGGCAGCGCCGGGCCCGCGGGGAGCGAGCGCGGCGGGGTAGGGCCCGGGGATGGCGGTAGGCCCGGCGGGGGGGGGGGGGGCGGCACCGGGGGGAACAGCCCGGGAGCGGGGGAGGGCAGGCGGCCCGCGGCCGGCGGCGGTGTGTCCCCGGGGGAACCGGGAGGGGAACGGGGAGAGCGGAGCGGGCCCGGGGCTGAGAAGGGGACCGGGAGAGGCCGCGCGGCCGGTGCCGCTGTCCCCGGTGCCGGTGCCCGGTGTGAGGCTCTGCGCAGGGACGGGGCCGCTCCCGGTGCCGCCGGGGCCGGAACGGCGCGGGGAGAGAGGCCGGGACCGGGAACCGGGCAGATCCCGGGGCCGTCCCCGGTGTCCCGGTGCTGCTCCCGGTGTCCCGGGGTGGGCGAGCCCGGGGAACCGGCGGTCCCGGTGCCACCCCCGGTGCCCGTGCCGTCCCTGGGTCCCCGTGTCCCGGTGCAATCCCCGGTGTCCCGGTGCCACCCCGGTGTCCCGTGTCCCCTCTCTGTTGTCCCGGGTCCCGGTGTCCCGGTGCCATCCCCGGGTTCCCGGTGCCATCCGCGGTGTCCTGTTCTCGGTGTCCCGTTCCCCTCCCCGGTGTCCCGTCCCCGTTCCCTGTCCTGTCCCCGGTGTCCCGGTGTCCAGGTGCCACCCCCGGTGTCCCGTCCTCGGTGTCAGTGCCAGCCCCGTTCCCTGTTACCTCCCCGGTGTCCCGTCCCCGGGTTCCCGGTGCCACCCCTGGTGTCCCGTGTCCCCTGCCCGGTGTCCCGTGTCCCCTGCCCGGTGTCCCGTGTCCTGGGTGCCCGGTGCCATCCCCGGTGTCCCATGTCCCCCGCCCGGTGTCCCGGTGTCCCGGGTTCCCGGTGCCATCCCCGGTGTGCCGTGTCCCCCGCCCGGTGTCCCGTGTCCCGGGTTCCCGGTGCCATCCCCGGTGTCCCGTGTCCCCCGCCCGGGTCCGGTCCCCGGGTTCCCGGTGCCATCCCCGGTGTCCCGTGTCCCCCGCCCGGGTCCGGTCCCCGGGTTCCCGGTGCCACGCCGCTGTCCCCGCAGAGCACGATGACCGCGTGGGCGGCCGCGGGTTCCCGGGGCGGCGGCGGAAGGGCCGCGGGCCGTTCCGGGGCAAGATGTACAGCGAGGTGACCCCGCGGGGCCGCCCCCGCCGCGCCCGCCCCGACGACGACGACGGCGACGTGCCCATGGCCGAGGCGCACGACGGGCCCCGGGGCCGATAGTGAGTGCGGGCGGCCGGGGGGCACCGGGGGGACCGGGGATACCGGGGGGCCCCGGGGCTGTTAGTGAGTGCGGGGCACCGGGGGGCTCCGGGGGGACCGGGAGGGACCGGAGATACCGGGGGGCCCCAGGGTTGTTAGTGAGTGCGGGGGACCGGGGGGCTCCGGGGGGACCGGGGATACCGGGAGGGACCGGAGATACCAGGGGGCCACGGGGCTGTTAGTGAGTGCGGGGCACCGGGGGGACCGGGAGGGACCGGGAGGGACCGGGGATACCGGGAGGGACCGGAGATACCGGGGGGCCCCGGGGCCGTTAGTGAGTGCGGGGCACCGGGGGGCTCCGGGGGTTTCTGGCCCGTCCTGGGGGGGTCCTGAGGGTCCCTGGGGTATTCCTGGGTGTGTCTTGGGCGTGTCCCCATGGGCGTGTCCTGGGTGTGTCGTGGGCGTGTCCCCGTGGGCATGTTCCGGGTGTGTCGTGGGCGTGTCCCCGCGGGCGTGTCCCGGGTGTTTCCGCGGGCGTGTATCCGTGGGCGTGTCCCCGTGGGCGTGTATCTGTGGGCGTGTCACCGCGGGCGTGTCCCGTGGGCGTGTCCCCGTGGGCATGTATCTGTGGGCGTGTCCCGTGGGCGTGTATCTGTGGGCGTGTCTCCGCGGGCGTGTCTCTGTGGGCGTGTCTCTGTGGGCGTGTCCCCGCGGGCGTGTCCCGTGGGCGTGTCCCCGTGGGCGTGTCCCGTGGGCGTGTCTCTGTGGGCGTGTCACCGCGGGCGTGTCCCGTGGGCGTGTCCCGTGGGCGTGTCCTGTGGGCGTGCCCCGGCAGCGCCGTCCGTGCCCGCAGTGTCCCGTACGCGCCGCGCTCCGGCCGCCTGGCCAACATCAACATCACCGTGAGACGGGAGCCCGGGGAGCGCGGCGGCGGCGCCGGCAGGGACGGCAGGAGGAGCTGGTTCAAGATCACGGTGGGGACAGCGGGGACAACGGGGATAATGGGGACAATGGGGACAATGGGGACAGCGGGGACAGGGGTTGGGGACAATGGGGACAGCGGGGACAGGGATTGGGGAACGGGGACGGGGACGGGGAGGGCTGGAGGAGGAGCTGGTCCAAGATCACGGTGGGCACGGGGACACTGGGGACGGAAACGGGCTGGGGCTGGGACGGAGCTGGGAATGGAGCAGGAAATGCGGGAATTGGGCCCGGGATGGGACCTGGGGTGGGCTTGGAATGGGAGTGGGGCGGGAAATGGGACGGGAACAGGAGCAGGGGGGGATTGGGATTGGGATGGGGATGGGGATGGGGATGGGATTGGGATGGGGATGGGATTGGGATGGGGATGGGGATGGGGATGGGGATGGGATTGGGATGGGGATGGGATTGGGATGGGGATGGGGATGGGGATGGGGATGGGATTCGGATGGGGATGGGGATGGGGTGGGGATGGGGATGGGATTGGGATGGGGATGGGATGGGTGGGAAACGGGGGAATCGGGGCCGCAGTGGGGATTGGGGTGGGACAGGGAGCAGGGGCTTGGGGTGGGAATGGGAAACGGGAACGACAAAGGGGACGGGAACGGGGGGACGGGGCGGGGGCGCCGGGGCTGGGGTGGGGCACGGGAGCCAGCGGGGTCGGGGTTGAGCGGTTTGGCCTCTCCGTGCCTCACCGCCCGCCTCGCCTTTGCTCTCCGTTCCCGTTTCCCTGCCTCCGCTGTTCCTGTTCCTGTTCCATCCCGTTTCTCTTCCGCTCTCGTTCCCCCTTTTCCCGTTTCCCTTCCCCCCGCCCTGCCCCACCGCCGGCCCCCGGGGGCTGGCCCCACAGATCCCCTACGGGAAGAAATACGACAAGTCGTGGCTGCTGAGCTCCATCCAGAACCTCTGCAGCGTCCCCTTCACCCCCGTCGAGGTCGGCAGCCCCAGGGGGAGCTGGGGGGATTTCGGGGGGATTTGGGGGAAATTTTGGGGGGATTTCGGGGGGATTTGGGTACCCAGGAGGGTCCCGTTCTAGCTCCTGATCCTGGGGGGATTTTGGGGTGGTTTTGGGGGGATTTTGGGATCCCATCCAGCCCCACATCCTGGGTGAGTTTTGGGGTGTTTTTGGGGGGGATTTTTGGGGGATTTGGGGGGATTTGGGATCCCATCCAGCCCCACATCCCAGGTGAGTTTTGGGGTGTTTTTGGGGGGGATTTTTGGGGGATTTGGGGGGATTGGGGATCCCATCCAGCCCCGGTCCCGTTGCAGTTCCACTACGACCACAACCGGGCCCAGTTCTACGTGGAGGACGCGACCACGGCCAGCGCCCTCAAGCAGGTGTCCCGGAAAATCACCGACAGGGACAACTACAAGGTGGGGTCAGGGGTCGGGGTGTGGGGTTTGGGGTTTGGGGTCAAGATTTGGGGTTTGGGGTTTGGGATTTGGGGTCAGGGTTTGGGATTTGGGGTGGAATGGATGGGATAAAGATGGGCTAAGTGGGGTGGGATTTGGGGTGGGACGAGGATGCCTGGAACGTTCTGGCAATGGGGCCCCGGGACGCTTTGGGATCAGGGCCTGGGGGATTTTGGGATCGGGGCCTGGGGGATTTTGGGATCAGGGCCTGGGGGATTTTGGGATCGGGGCCTGGGGGATTTTGGGATCGGGGCCTGGGGGATTTTGGGATCGGGGCCTGGGGGATTTTGGGATCAGGGTCTGGGGGATTTTGGGATCGGGGCCTGGGGGATTTTGGGATCGGGGCCTGGGGGATTTTGGGATCGGGGCCTGGGAGATTTTGGGATCGGGGCCTGGGGGATTTTGGGATCGGGGCCTGGGGGATTTTGGGATCAGGCCCCGGGGACACTTTGGGACCCCCCAGGTCGTGATCGTCATCAACTCGTCGGCGCCGCCGCAGTCGCTGCAGAACGAGCTCAAACCCGAGGAGGTCGAGCAGCTCAAGGTGAGGAGGGGTCAGCAGGGGCTGGGGGGCTCCAGGTGGGTTGGGGGGTGGGGTGGGTTTGGGGGGTTCAGGGCAGGGTTGGGATGGTTTTTGGGGGGTTGGGAGGTGTTTAGGGTGGTTTTGGAGGACTCAGGGATGGGTTTGGGGGTTTTAGGATGGTTTTTGGGGGGTTTGGGGGGTTTTTGGGGTCTCAGCCCTGTCTGTGCCCCAGCTGTGCATGAGCAAACGTTACGACGGCGCCCAGAAGTCGCTGGACCTCAAGAGCCTGCGCGTGGACCCCGGTGAGCCGGGGGGCTCTGGGGGGCTCTGGGGGGGCTCTGGGGGGCCCTGGGGGTCTCGGGGGGCCCTGGGGGTCTCTGGGGGTCTCTGGGGGTCTCGGGGGGCCCGGCCCTGACCCCCCGGCCCCGCTGTGCCCAGACCTGGTGGCGCAGGGCGTCGACGTGGCGCTGAACCAGCGCAGCTCCGTGGGCGCCGTGCTGAGGATCATCGAGGAGAACATCCCCGAGGTGCGGCCCAGAGAGACCCCGGGGGGGCCCAGAGAGACCCCGGGGGGCCCAGAGAGACCCCGGGGAGCAGGGGGACCCCCAAAGAGACCCGGGGGGGCCCAGAGAGACCCCGGGGAGCAGGGGGACCCCCAAAGAGACCCGGGGGGGCCCAGAGAGACCCCGGGGGGGCCCAGAGAGACCCCGGGGAGCAGGGGGACCCCCAAAGAGACCCCGGGGGGGCCCAGAGAGACCCCGGGGGGCCCAGAGAGACCCCGGGGGGCCCAGAGAGACCCCGGGGGGACCCCCAAAGAGACCCCAGAGAGCCCAGGGGGGCTCAGACCCACTTTGGGACCCCAGAGAGACGGGGGGACCCCCAAAGAGACCCCGGGGGGGCCCCAGAGAGCCGGGGGGACCCCAGAGCCACTTGGGGACCCCAGAGATCCCATTTGGGACCCCAAACCCCCGGTAGGACTCTTCGTTTCCTCTGGAGCGCCCCGTTTCCCCCGGAATCCCAATCTTCCCCTGGGATCCCCATTTCCCCCCCGGAATTCCTCATTTCTCCCCCAAAATCCCCAGTTTTCCCCCCAAAATCCCCAATTTTCCCCTGGAATCCCCGTTTCCCCCCCGGAATTCCTCATTTCTCCCCCGGAACCCCGGCGTGTTGCAGC
This sequence comes from Chamaea fasciata, assembly GCF_029207755.1. NCBI lineage: Eukaryota > Metazoa > Chordata > Aves > Passeriformes > Sylviidae > Chamaea > Chamaea fasciata. The sequence goes on along the minus strand of NW_027094959.1, from coordinate 34,181 downwards.
TGCACTCCCTGAACCTGGGCAGTAACCGCCTGTTCCGTTTGGATGATTTGGCCGAGCTGCCGCTCAAGGTCCCGGGGCTCAAAGTGCTCGACCTGTCCCGCAACGAGGTGGGTGAGGGCCCCGAAAACCCCCTGGGACCCCAAATCCTGACCCTGGGACCCCGAAAACCCCCTGGGACCCCAAATCCCGACCCTGGGACCCCAAAAACCCCCTGGGACCCCAAATCCTGTCCTGGAAGCCCCCAAACCTCTCCATGAGCCCCCCTTGAGTGTCCCCTGGGGTGTCGCCTCTGTCCCCACAGTCCCCAGGGTGTCCCCTGTGTCCCCCGTGTCCCCTGGGTGTCCCCAGTTGTTCCCAGTTGTCCCCAGTCCCCCCAGTCCCCCCCAGTCCCCCCAGTCCCCCCAGTGTCCCCCGTGTCCCCCCAGTGTCCCCAGTGTCCCCACTGTCCCCAGTGTCTCCCCAGTGTCCCCAGTCCCCCCAGTCCCCCCAGTCCCCCCAGTGTCCCCAGTGTCCCCAGTGTCCCCAGTGTCCCCAGTCCCCCCAGTGTCCCCAATGTCCCCAATGTCCCCAGTGTCCCCCCAGTGTCCCCAGTGTCCCCCCAGTGTCCCCAGTGTCCCCAGTGTCCCCAGTCCCCCCAGTGTCCCCAGTGTCCCCAGTGTCCCCAGTCCCCCCAGTGTCCCCAATGTCCCCAATGTCCCCAGTGTCCCCCCAGTGTCCCCAGTGTCCCCCCAGTGTCCCCAGTGTCCCCAGTGTCCCCAATGTCCCCAATGTCCCCAGTGTCCCCCCAGTGTCCCCAGTGTCCCCAGTGTCCCCAGTCCCCCCAGTGTCCCCAGTGTCCCCAGTGTCCCCAGTGTCCCCAGTCCCCCCAGTGTCCCCAGTGTCCCCAGTCCCCCCAGTCCCCCCAGTGTCCCCAGTGTCCCCAGTGTCCCCAGTGTCCCCAGTGTCCCCGTGTCCCCCCAGCTGAAGTCGGAGCGGGAGCTGGACAAGCTGAAGGGGCTGAAGCTGGAGGAGCTGTGGCTGGACGGGAACCCGCTGTGCGACTCCTTCCGCGACCAGTCCACCTACATCAGGTGCGTGCCGGGCCCGGCTGCTCCTGCGGCCGGGATCGGCCCAAAGTCCTCCTTTTGTGTCCCAAAATCGGGCCAAAATCCTCCTCTCCTGTCCCGGGATCGGCCCCAAAATCCTCCTCTCCTGTCCCGGGATCGGCCCAAAGTCCTCCTTTTGTGTCCCAAAATCGGCCCCAAATCCTCCTCTCCTGTCCCGGGATCGGCCCAAAATCCTCCTTTCCTGTCCCTGAATTGGGCCCCAAAATCCTCCTCTCCTGTCCCGGGATCGGCCCAAAGTCCTCCTTTTGTGTCCCAAAATCGGCCCAAAATCCTCCTCTCCTGTCCCGGGATCGGCCCCAAATCCTCCTTTTGTGTCCCAAAATTGGGCCCCAAAATCGTCATTTTTGTGTTCCCCAAAATCCTCCTTTCCTGTCCCAAAATCGGCCCAAAATCCTCCTTTCATGTCCTAAAATTGGGCCAAAAAAGTTCATTTTGCGTCCCGAAATGGGCCCCAAATAAATTTCCTCGTCCCTGATCGATCTTACTGTAAATAAACAAAAATTAATGGAATTATTATAAAATAAATAATTAACTAAAGGGGGGGGGGAGGATTTTTTGGGGTTTTTTGGGATTTTTAGGGAAGATTTTGAGGTTTTGGGGGGGGATTTTTGGGGAAGGATTTGGGGGGTTTTGGGGAGGATTTGGGGTATTTTGGGGGGGGGATTTTAGGATTTTGGGGGTTTTTGGGGGGAATTTTGAGGTTTATGGGGCGGATTTTGAGGTTTTAGGGAGGATTTGGGGGATTTTGGGGGGATTTGGGGGATTTTGGGGGGATTTTGGGGGCCCTGCTCTGCCCCCGCCCATGGTGCCTCTCCCCCGGCAGCTCCGTCCGAGAGAGATTCCCCAAACTGCTGCGCCTGGTGAGCGTCTGGGGGGTTTGGGGGAGGTCTGGGGGGCTCTGAGGGGTTTTGGGGGGTTTGGGGTGGTCTGAGGGGGTTGGGGGGCTTGAGGAGTTTTTGGGGGTCTCTGGGCGGTTTCTGGGGGGATTTTCAGGGGTTTTGGGGGGTATTTTGGGGTTTTTTTGGGGTCTCTGTAGGGTTTCTGGGGGATTTTTGGGGGGTTTTGGGGGTCTCTGTGGTTTTTGGGGGGATTTGGGGTTTTTTGGGGGGTCTCTGGGTCCCCTTTCCCTGGAACACTTTCGATCCAATCCCACAAAGATTTTTTCCCCATTTTTTTGGGGGGGATTTTTTGGGGGGGATTTTTTGGGGGGGATTTTCGGGATTTCAAACCCCAGACCGGGAGGGGTTTAAACCCACCCCAAAAACATTTTTGGGGGGGGGGGGGGTTTCCCCTCGACTGAAACCCCCCAAAAATCCCAAAATTCCAGGACGGGCACGAGCTCCCCCCCCCCATCGCCTTCGACGTCGAGGCCCCCACGACGCTGCCGCCCTGCAAGGTGGGCCCCCGAATTTGGGGGATTCCCCCTTTTTGGGGTCCCCCGACCCTTTTTGGGATCCCCTGACCCTTTTTGGGGTCCCCCGACCCTTTTTGGGGGTCCCCCGACCCTTTTTGCGATCCCCCGACCCTTTTTGGGGTCCCCCGACCCTTTTTGGGGTCCCCCGACCCTTTTTGGGATCCCCTGACCCTTTTTGGGATCCCCTGACCCTTTTTGGGGGTCTCACAGTCTCCCCCCCCCCCCATTTTTAGAGCAGCTACTTCGGCTCCGACGACCTCAAGGCTTTGGTGCTGCGGTTCCTCCAGCAGTGAGTGACCCCAAAACCTCCCAAAAATCCCCAAAATCCCCAAAACCCCAAATCCCCAAAATCCCCTCAAATTCCCATTTTCCCTCCCCAAAATCTTTCTCCCCCCAAATCACCATTTTCAGCCCCAAATTCCTGCTTCTCTCCCCAAAATCCCATTTCCCCCCCCACAAATTCACATTTTTCTCCCCTAAAATCTTGTTTTTCCTTCCCAAATCCCGTTTTTTTCCCTCCCAAATCCCATTTTTCCCCTCAAAAATCTCATTTTCTCCCCCTTAATCCCCATTTTTCTCCCCAAATCCCCATTTTTTCCCCCCCAATTCCCATTTTTCCCCCCAATTCCCGTTTTTTCCCCAGGTATTACTCCGTGTACGACTCCAGCGACCGGCAGGGTTTGTTGGACGCTTACCATGACGGCGCCTGCTGCTCCCTGAGCATCCCCTACGGCCCCCACACGCCCCCCAGGTGAGAGAAACCCCCAAAAACCTCCCAGAAAACAACCCCCAAACCTCCCAAAAAAACCCACAAAACAACCCCACCCTCCCCCCCAAGAAAAACCCCAAAACAATCCCCAAAAGCCAAAAGAAAAACCTGAAAAACCCCCCAAAAAACCCCAAAAAAACCCCCCAAAACCCAAAAACAGCCCCAAAAAAACTGCAAAAAACCCCCCCAAAACAACCCCAACCCTCCCCAAAAAAATCCTGAAACAATCCCCAAAAGCCAAAAGAAAAACCTGAAAAACACCCCAAAAAAACCCAAAAAAACCCCCAAAACCCAAAAACAGCCCCAAAAAAACTGCAAAAAACCCCCCCCAAACAACCCCACCCCCCCAAAAAAAACCCCGAAACAATCCCCAAAAGCCAAAAGAAACCACCTGAAAAACCCCCCAAAAAACCCCCCAAAACCGCTCCCAAAAAAACCCCCCCAAAACCCAAAACAGCCCCAAAAAAACTCCAGAAAACCCAAAACCAGCCCCAAAAAACCTGCAAAAACCCCAAAACAGCCCCCAAAAAACCCCAAAAACCCCAAAACAGCCCCAAAAAAACCCCAAAACAGCCCCAAAAAAAACCCCCAAAACCCCAAAATCAGCCCCCAAACAACCCCCCGGAAACGGGGTCAAGCCCACGGGGTGTCCCGCAGGAACAGCCTGAACGAGTATTTCAAGGACAGCCGGAACGTGAAGAAGCTCAAGGACCCCAGTGAGGATTTGGGGCCGGGGGGGATTTTTTGGGATTTTTTGGGGCATTTTGAGATTTTCTTGGGGATTTTGGGGGGGGTTGGGGGCGTTTTCAGGGGGTTTTGGGCAGTTTTTGGGTGGGTTTGGGGGTTTCTTGGGGGGTCTTAGGGTTTTTGGGGGTGTTTTGGAGTGTTTTAGGGAGTTCTTTGGGTGTTTTTGGGGTGTTTTGGGGTGTTTTTGGGGTTTTTTTTTGGAGTGTTTTGGGTGTCTTGGAATGTTTTGGGGTTTTTCAGGGTGTTTTTGGGTTTTTTGGGGGTGTTTTGGGTTTTTTTCGTGGTGTTTTGAGGGTTTTTCGGGGTGTTTTGGGGTTTTTTCGGGGTTTTTTGGGGTGCTTCAGGGTGTTTTGGGTTTTTTCAGGGTGTTTTTGGGGTTCTTTGGGGGTGTTTTGAATTTTTTCAGGGTGTTTCGGGGTGTTTCGGGGTGTTTTGGGGTTTTTTCGGGGTGTTTTGGGGTTTTTTCAGGGTGTTTTGGGGGTTTTTCTGGGTGTTTGGGGGTGTTTTGGGGTTTTTTCGGGGTGTTTTGGGGGTTTTTCAGGGTGTTTTGGGGTTTTTTCAGGGTGTTTTGGGGGTTTTTCTGGGTGTTTTGGGGATTTTTCGGGGTGTTTTGGGGGTTTTTCAGGGTGTTTTGGGGGTTTTTCAGGGTGTTTTGGGGATTTTTCTGGGTGTTTTTGGGGTTTTTCTGGGTGTTTGGGGGTGTTTTTGTGTGTTTTGGGGTTTTTTCGGGGGTGTTTCGCGGTCCCTGAGGCCGCCCCCCTCCCCAGCCATGCGTTTCAAGCTGCTCAAGCACACCCGGCTGAACGTGGTGGCGTTCCTGAACGAGCTGCCCAAGACCCAGCACGACGTCAACTCCTTCGTGGTGGACATCTGTGCCCAGACGGTGAGGGGGAGACGGGAACTGGGGGGAAATGGGATCTGGGGGGGAAAACGGGAATTGGGGGGGGAAATGGGATTTGGGGGGGAGAAAAATGGGATTGGGGGGGAGAAAAATGGGATTGGGGGGGGAAAAATGGGATTTGGGCGGGAGAAAAATGGGATTGGGGGGGAGAAAAATGGGATTTGGGGGGGAGAAAAATGGGATTTGGGGGGGAAAAATGGGATTTGGGGGGGGAAAAATGGGATTGGGGGGGAGAAAAATGGGATTGGGGGGGAAAAATGGGATTGGGGGGGGAAAAATGGGATTTGGGGGGGAGAAAAATGGGATTTGGGGGGGGGGAAATGGGATTTGGGGGGAAGAAAAATGGGATTTGGGGGGGGGAAATGGGATTTGGGGGGGGAAAAAATGGGATTTGGGGGGGAGAAAAATGGGATTTGGGGGGGGAAAAATGAGATTTGGGGGGAAAATGGGATCTGGGGGGAGAAAATGGGAATTTTTTTGGTGAAAACCTGGGATTTTGGGGAGGAAATGGGATGTTTTGAGGAAAAACGGGACGGGGGGAGCGGGGCTGGGGGGCTGCCGGCAGCCTGGACGTGCGGGCGTTCCCTGCGGCTGCCGCGGAGCGCCCTGACCCCTGTGTTCCAGAACACGCTGCTCTGCTTCACCGTGCACGGCTTCTTTAAGGAAGGTGGGTCCCGGGGGGCTTCCCTTTCCCGCCTTTGGGCCTCTCCACTCCCCCTTCCCTCCTCCCCGCTTTTCCCTCCTCCCCCCCTTTCTTTTCAGCTTTTTTCCCGCCCGCGTTTTCCCCTTTCCCTCCCCATTTTTTTCCTCTCCCTCCCATTTTTCCCCCTTTCCCCCATTTTTCCCCCATTTTTCCCCCTCTTTCCCCAATTTTTTCCCCAATTTTTTCCCCCTCTTTCCCCCCCTTCCCCCCGTCCCTCACGCTCTCTGCTCCCGCAGTTGACGGCAAATCCCGGGATTCTGTCCGGGCCTTCACGCGGATGTTCATCGCCGTCCCGGCCGGGAACAGCGGGTCAGTGCCTGCCCCCCAGCCCCAAATTATTTCCCCAAACCCCGGGTTTTCCCCCTAAATCCTGGTTTTTCCCCATAAATCCTGGTTTTTTTCTCCTCAATCCTCTTCTTTTCTCCCTACATCCTTTTTCTCCCCCCAAACCCCAATTTCCCCCAAACCCCAATTCCCCCCAAACCCCAATTTCCCCCCAAACCCCAATTTCCCCCAAACCCCAATTTTTCCCCCCCCAAACCCCAATTTTCCCCCAAAACCCCAATTTCCCCCCAAACCCCAATTTTTCCCCCCCCAAACCCCAATTTCCCCCCAAACCCCAATTTCCCCCAAACCCCAATTTCCCCCCAAACCCCAATTTTTCCCCCCCCAAACCCCAATTCCCCCCCAAACCCCAATTCCCCCCAAACCCCAATTCCCCCCAATCCCCAATTCCCCCCCAAACCCCAATTCCCCCCAAACCCCAATTTCCCCCAAACCCCAATTTTTCCCCCCCCAAACCCCAATTTTCCCCCCAAACCCCAATTTTTCCCCCCCAAACCCCAATTTCCTCCCCCCAAACCCCAATTTTCCCCCCAAACCCCAATTTTTCCCCCCCAAACCCCAATTTTTCTCCCCCCAAACCCCAATTTTTCTCCCCCCAAACCCCAATTTTCCCCCCAAACCCCAATCTCCCCCCGCTGTGGCCCCCTCCCAGGCTGTGCATCGTCAACGACGAGCTCTTCGTGCGCGGCGCCAGCGCCGAGGAGCTGCGCAAAGCCTTCGCCCTGCCGGCGCCCACGCCCTCCTCCAGCCCCGTGCCCACGCTCAGCGCCGAGCAGCAGGAGATGCTGGCCGCCTTCGCCATGCAGTCGGGCATGAACCTCGAGTGGTCCCAGAAGTGAGTCCCCAAACGCCCCGAAAAGCAAAGAAAAAATGCCCCCAACCCCAAAACAATCACCCCGAGAGCCCCTGAAAATCCCCACAAAAAACCCCGAAAGTCACCCGGAAAAAACCCCAAAACCACCTTGAAAATCCTCCGGAAAACCCACCCAAATCCCTGAAAGTCTCCTGAAAATCCTCTCAGGTGCCTCCAGGACAACGACTGGGACTACGGCCAGGCCGGGCAGGTGTTCACCCAGCTCAAGGTGGGTTCTTCTCCCTTTTTCCCCCGTTTTTCCCATTTTTCCCCCCTTTTCTCTCCCCCTTTCCCCGTTCTTTGCCCCTTTTCCCCGTTTTTCCCCCCTTTTCCCCGTTTTTTCCCCCCTTTTCCCCAATTTTCTCCCCGTTTTCTCGGCAGCTCGAAGGGAAGATTCCGGAGGTCGCGTTTCTCAAGTGAACCTCGGAGATCCCCGTCCCCCCCCGGGCCCCCGCCCCGAGTTGGAGTCCCGTCGGTTCCTCCCCTCCCCGCACCGAGTTTTGTAAATAAATCGATCGATTATTGATTATTGAGCATTGATTATTTCTTAATTATTGACTGTGGGGCCGCTGAGGGAACCTGCCAGCACCAAAGAGGGCGCCGGCGGCGCGGGAGCTGATTGGCTGAGGCAGCGCTGAGCGCGCAGCCGATTGGCTGAGCCTCCACGTCAAAGCCGATTGGCTGCGGCTTCCCCGTCGCTGCCGCCGGTTGGCTGAGGCGCGGCGTGACCCGGAAGCACCGGCGCGGTCTGACCGGAAGTACCGGCGGCGCCGCCGGTGATGGCGGCACGGGCGGTGCTGGAGGCCGCGGCGGTGACGCGGGACGTGGTTTTGTACCAGCACGACCGGAGCCGCTTCTTCCGCCTCCTGGGGCTCTTCTGCACGGGCCAGGGGCTCTTCTGGGCCTACCTGGCGCATTCCGCCTTCACCGGGCTCCGCCCCGCGCCCGGGCCCGGCCCCGACGATCCGCTGAGACCCCGCGACAACAAATGGCGCTTCGGCTTCACGGCGTCCTGCCTCACCGCCGGTACCGGGGCAGCGGGAACGGGGACACACCGGGGACACCGGGGACACCGGGGGCACACCGGGGACACAGCGGGGACACAGCGGGGACACCGGGGACACAGCGGGGACAGAGCGGGGACACACCGGGGACACAGCGGGGACACACCGGGGACACCGGGGACACAGCGGGGACACAGCGGGGACACAGGGGACACAGCGGGGACACCGGGGACACAGCGGGGACACACCGGGGACACACCGGGGACACCGGGGACACAGCGGGGACACAGCGGGGACACCGGGGACACACCGGGGACACCGGGGACACACCGGGGACACACCGGGGACACAGCGGGGACACCGGGGACACAGCGGGGACACCGGGGACACACCGGGGACACCGGGGACACACCGGGGACACAGCGGGGACACACCGGGGACACACCGGGGACACCGGGGACACAGCGGGGACACAGCGGGGACACAGCGGGGACACCGGGGACACACCGGGGACACAGCGGGGACACCGGGGACACACCGGGGACACAGCGGGGACACAGCGGGGACACACCGGGGACACACCGGGGACACCGGGGACACAGCGGGGACACCGGGGACACAGCGGGGACACAGCGGGGACACAGCGGGGACACACCGGGGACACACCGGGGACACCGGGGACACAGCGGGGACACAGCGGGGCGCGGAGGGCCCGGGGCTCCCCCCGCGCTGTCCCCAGCTCTGTCCCCTCTGTCCCCATCACTGTCCCCAGGCCCTGTGGCAGTGGCCGCTGGGTGTCCCCACTGGCCTTGCTGTCGCCATCACTGTCCCCTGTCCCCTCTCTGTCCCCAGGCTCCCGGACCATGGCCACGGGCTGTCCCTGTCCCTGTCCCTGTGTCCCCATCACTGCCCCGCTGTCCCCAGCTCTGTCCCCAGGCTCTCTAACCCTGGCCGCGGGTTATCTCCTGCGCCTGCGCTGGGTGTCCCCTGTGTCCCCACTGTCCCCATGGCTGTCCCTGATGTCCCCGCCGTCCCCATGGCTGTCCCTGATGTCGCCGGTGTCCCCGCTGTCCCCATGGCTGTCCCTGATGTCGCCGGTGTCCCCGCTGTCCCCATGGCTGTCCCTGATGTCCCCATGGCTGTCCCCGCTGTCCCCACGGCTGTCCCTGATGTCCCCGCCGTCCCCACGGCTGTCCCTGATGTCGCCGCTGTCCCCGCTGTCCCCAGGCGCTCTCACGGTGGCCGCGGGCTGCCTGCTCCCCCTGCGCTGGGTGTCGCGGCTGACGCTGCTCCGCGGAGGCGCCGCCGTCGCCCTGGACACGCCGGGGCCGCTGGGCTGGGGCCGCCGCAGCCTCACGGTGCCGCTGCGGGACGTGTCGGGCCGCGCGCACCGCAGCGAGGTCACCGCCGCCGTGCCCATCAAGGTGCGGGGCCGCCCCTTCTTCTTCCTGCTGGACAAGCGGGGACAGCTCCGCCACCCGCGCCTCTTCGACGTCACCGTGGGGGCCCTCCGGCACTTCTAGGGCGGCACCCGGGGTCACCTGCGGATGGAGTGTGAGACCCCCAGCGGGGCCTGGACACGGAGGGGACACCGGGGTTGTCACCTGTCACCCCAAAAATAAAGTCTGAGACACCCCCGGTGGAGTATGGACACGGAGGGGACACCGGGGTTGTCACCTGTCACGCGCAGAAGTGAGAGAAGCAGTGGGCTCGGGGGGGACATGGGGTATCTCACCTGTCACCCCAAAATAAAGAGTGAAACGCCCCCCGGCTCTCTTTGGGGCGGGTTCTTTGGGGGTCTCTCCCTTGGCACCCCGGCATTGTCACTTCGTGTCACCCCCCCGGACGGTGAGGACACCCCCGGATTGTCACCTCCCTGGTTTTGGGGGAGGGATTTGGGGGACCCCCTTGTCACCGTCCCGGCACCCCCACCTGCTCTGGGGGCACTTTGGGGTCCCGAGTTCCCGCCCCACACCGCGGGGATTTTGGGGCGCTTTGGCCCATTTCGGGCAGTTCGGGGAGGAAGGGGCCCGGCCCGGGGCCGGGGTTGGGGTCGGGTTTGGGGCCGGGGCCGGGGCCGGGTTTGGGGTCGGGGCCGGGGTTTGGGGCCGGGGTCGGGTTTGGGGTCGGGGTCGGGTTTGGGGCCGGGGTCGGGGTCATGGTCGGGTTTGGTGCCGGGGTCGGGGTCGGGGTCGGGTTTGGGGCCGGGGTCGGGGCCAGGTTCGGGGTCGGGGCCGATTTTGGGGTTTCTGGGGGACAATGAGACCCCAACGGGGACAACGGGGGGGGCGTGGCGAATGCAAATGAGCGTTCGGATAATTACCATAACACCGTGGGGGCAGCAAGGATTGTGCGGTTAGAGGCGGGGCTATGCTAATCAGAGGGCCGTAAAAAAGGCGTCACAATGCAAATAAAGGATTTAGCCGGCCAATCACGTGGCGAGGCGGGAAAAAAGCGATGGGCGGAACGACGAAAGCTGTCCGGCTGGTTATTTGCATAAAGGGGCGGGATTATGCATATTCTGTGCATCCGGCGCGCACAGGGCATGCCGGGAGAGCATTTTCGGGGGGAATTTCGCGGATTTTGGGGTCGCGGCGTGCGGGGGGCGAGCGGGAGGCGCGGGGGGCGATGCGGGGAGAGCCCGGGGTGGGCTGGGGAGGGTAAAAACGGCGGCGCGGGGGTGGCCGTGACCTCGATAAAACACACACACGGCCGCCATCGGGGCCGGTGGCGACAGCCGGCATCGCTTCTCGGCCTTTTGGCTAAGATCAAGTGTAGTATCTGTTCTTATCAGTTTAATATCTGATACGTGCTCGATGAGAGGACTTCATATTAAACGGATTTTTGGGCTCGGGAGTTGGACCCGGAGCTTGCTCCCTCCGCTCCGCGCATTGTCCCGGTATTGCAGTGCCTCCGGGAACGGTGCACCCCCGCCGGGGGACCTTTCACTGGTGAAAAACAGGTTTAATCCAAATAGTGAGATTACGCTCGCTTTGCTCCGGTTTTAACGGGGAAATCGCGCGGTTTTCACCGAATCCTCGTTTCTGTGTCCCGGGCGCCGCCGAGTCCGGCGGGGCCGGCTCTTCCCTCACAGCGCGCCTCAAAATGGCGGCGCCTTCCCCGCGCTTCGTTTCGGGGTCAAACTCCGTCATTTCGGCGCTTTCGGGGCGAAATTGGCGGTTTCGTGCGGGCAACGCTAAATACCGGTGATGTCAAAAGGAGCGCCTGAGGGGTGGGAAGGGTTTTATTGAATAAATCCGTGACGGGCAGCTGGGAACAGCGAGGGGGGGCACGCGGGTTTCCTGAGGGAAACGCGCCCCAGTCTCCGCGGCCTTTTCCGCGCCCGCTCCATTTCTCAAACTAAACGAAAGTCGTTTATTTTCTGTCTTTTACACATTTTTAACTCTTCTCCCACCAGCGGGCCGCGCGCTTTTCCCCCCCCCACCTCATCCACCGAAACAAAATGGCGGCGGCGCGGCGGGCGGGAAACCGCGCGCGAGGGCGAGCGCCCCCTTGGCCCTTTATCCACCAATAGCAGCGCGGCCTTCGGCCGTCGCCGGGCAGAACAGCGCGGCCGGCGCCAATCAGAAAATGCGAGCGGGCGGCGCGGGGCAGGGGCAGGGGCGGGAGGGGAAGGGGCGAAGCCGCCGCCGCCGCCGCCGCCGCGCTGCGGGGAGCGTTGCACACCTCGCCGCGGCCGCGGGGAGGGAAGGGTGGGAGCGGCCGCAGCGCCTGCGCGCCGCGCGGGGACGTTCCCCTCTGCGCCTGCGCGGAGTTTGCGCGGTGAGGGGAGGCGGGCGGGGCCGGCGCGGGCGCGCAGGCGCGGCGCATGCTCGGTGGCGGCGGCGCGCGGCGCGCGGGGGGGCGCGGCTGAGGGGCGGCGGCGGCGCAGGCGCGGCTGAGGCGGCGGCGGCGGCGGGAGCGGGACGGGCCCGGCGATCGCTCCGCGCTCCGGCCGCCCCCTCCCCGCGGCCCAGCGGCGGCGGCGGCCCCGCCTCGCGCTCTCGCTTCTCTGCGCCCCTTTCCCCGCACCTCGCCCCTTCTCCGCCCCCTTCCTTCCGCCCCTTCCCTCCCTCAGTCCCCGCCCCGCGGCCTCAGGGCCCGGCCCGGCCTCGCGCGCTCCGGCCTCGGCGCCGCCGCCTCAGCGCGCCCGCGCTTCCGCTTCCCTTCCCCCGGCCCCGGCCCGCGGCCCCTTCCCCCCCCGGCCCGGTCCCCGCGCAGCGGCCCCGCCATGGACGTGAAGCGGCTGAAGGTGACCGAGCTGCGGGCCGAGCTGGGCCGGCGCGGCCTGGACGCCCGCGGGCTGAAGGTGGAGCTGGCGCAGCGGCTGCAGGAGGCCCTGGACGCCGAGATGTTGGCGGCGGGGCCCGAGGAAGGCGGCGGCGGCGGCGGCGGCGGGGGAGGCCCGGCGGCGGCCGCGGCGGCCTCGAGCTGCGCGGGGGAAGCGGGGCCGGCGGGAGGCCCGGGCGGGCGGCCCCACGGCGGCGAGGAGGAGGAGGAGGAGGAGGAGGAAGAGGAGGAGGAGGAGGAGGAGGAAGAGGACGAGGAAGCGCTGCTGGCCGATGAGGACGAAGCGGCTCCCGCGGCCCCCGAGGCGGCCCCGGCCCAGCCCGGCCCCCCCGGGGAGGAGGAGGAGGAGGAGGAGGAGGAGGAAGAGGAGGCGGCCGCGGCCGAGCCCGCCGTGCCGGAGCCGCCGCAGCCGCCGCCGCCGCCACCGCCGCAGCAGCAGCAGCAGCAGGAGGAGGAGGAGGAGGGAGCGGCGGCCGCGGCCGAGGCTGAAGCGGCCCAGGGAGGAGAAGGAGGAGGAGGAGGAGGAGGAGGAAGCGGCGGCGGCGTGAACGGCGCCGAGCGGCCGCCCGAGGAGGCGCCCAGCGGGGACGAAGCGGCCGCGGCCGAGGCCAAGGAGGAGGAGGCGGCGCAGGCGGGTGAGAACCGGGAGGGAGCGCCGGGAACGGGGATGGACCGGGATCGGAGCGCCGGAACCGGGGATGGACCGGGATCGGAGCGCCGGGACCGGGGGAGGGCCGGGATCGGAGCCCCGGGAAAGGGATCGGAGCCCCGGGACCGGGGATGGACCGGGATCGGAGCCCCGGGACCGGGGATGGACCGGGATCGGAGCCCCGGGACCGGGGATGGACCGGGATCGGAGCCCCGGGACCGGGGATGGACCGGGATCGGAGCCCCGGGACCGGGGATGGACCGGGATCGGAGCCCCGGGACCGGGGATGGACCGGGATCGGAGCCCCGGGACCGGGGATGGACCGGGATCGGAGCCCCGGGACCGGGGGAGGGCCGGGATCGGAGCCCCGGGACCGGGGATGGACCGGGATCGGAGCCCCGGGACCGGGGGAGGGCCGGGATCGGAGCCCCGGGACCGGGGATGGACCGGGATCGGAGCCCCGGGATCGGAGCCCCGGGATCGGAGCCCCGGGACCGGGATCGGAGCCCCGGGACCGGGATCAGAGCCCCGAGATCTTCGGGAAAAATCCCCAAAACTGGGAAAGAACCGAGACGGGAACCCCAGAACCGGGAAAAAACCGGGAGCGAGCCCCGGGATCTTCGGGAGAAATCCCCAAAACCGGGAAAAACCCATTTTTTTGTGGGAGAAGAGCCAGTTCCCGGTTCTGAGGGCCAGGGAGCCCCGGAGCGAGCCCGGGATCTTCGGGGGGATCCCCCAGAGCGGGGGAGGAGCCCTTCGGGCTTGGGCTGCGATCCCGGAGACTGGGGGAGAGATTCCGAGATCCCCGGGAGGGATCCCCGGGAGGGATCCCCGGGAGGGATCCACAAAGCCGGGAACACCTCCGAGATCCCCGGGAGGGATCCCCGGGAGGGATCCCCGGGAGGGATCCGCAAAGCCGGGAACACCTCCGAGATCCCCGGGAGGGATCCCCGGAACGGGAACCTCGGGAAAGGTCCCCCAACCGGGAAAACAGCGAGAACCGGGAATCCCCAAATCGGATAAAAACCGGGAAAGAACACCGGGAGTTCCGGGGGGTTCTACAAACCGGGAGAAAGCCTCAGAAATCGGGAAGAAGAACTTGGGCTCCTCAGGGGAGATTCCCGCAGCTTCCCCCCAAATCCCCGTCCCCCCAATCCCCAGGTTTTGCGGGGACGATCCCGAGGATTGGTTTTGGTTTGGGGAAAATGAAAAACAACTCGGGATAAAATCCCATTTCCCTGAGGGAAAATCGGGGGTTCTGAGGGAAGAAAAGCGGGAAAAAATTCCCGGGTGGGTTTTGAGGGAAAAATCGGGGAAATTCCGGGTTTTAAGGAAAAAATGTGATATTCAGGGGAAATCACGTTTTCGGAGGGAAAGCTCCTGATTTTAAGGGGGTTTGGAGGGAAAATTCCCGGTTTCGAGGGGGGAAAAGTTGGGAACTGGGAGAAGTAAAAAGTGCGGAGGGAACGGGGAAATTTTTGTTTTTAACGGGGAAAGTTCCGGAGGGAAAATCCTCAGGAGTTTGAGGGGAAGGTCGGGATTTTTCAAGGAAAATTGTGATTTTCGAGGGGAAATCCTGATTTTTTCAGGGGAAAATATTGATTTGTGAGGGGAAGATCCTGGTTTTTGAAGGGAAAATCCCGATTTTTGAAGGGAAAATCCCGATTTTTGAAGGGAAAATCCCAATTTTTGAAGGGAAAATCCCAATTTTTGAAGGGAAAATCCCGATTTTTGAGGGAAAATCCTGATTTTTGAGGGAGGAAACGCCTCGTTTTGAGGGAAACCTCTGATTTGTTTCGAGCACGGATCACCATGGAACGGAATTTTCTTGGGAATGAAGTGGGACTATTCCCATTTTTATCCCAAACTTTGATTGTCGTGGGATACGAGAGAGAAAATCTCCCTTATGGGGCACGGGAAAAGTGCAAAAACTGGGATTTTACGGGAAGATTTCCAGGTTTTGCCGGATTTTTAGGAATTTTTCGGCCAAACAAGGAAAAATTGGGATTTTTTTTTTTTTATTCCTTTGGATTTTCTTGCTGGATTTTTCGGTTTTTAACATAATTTGTTCAGTTTTTAATGAACCGACGTGTCTTGAGCCGAAGTTTTTCCTTTTCCATGGAAAATCCCGGGGGAATTTTACATTTTTAAAGGATTTTAATCATTTTTGTGGCTTTTTTTAACCCATTCCCACCTTCCAGGTGGGAATTTCCGCCTCCTGAGGTTTAACTTTGCCCCTTTAAATCCCAGAAAATCCGTTAAAACTCCGGGATTTTCGTGGAATATTTTTCTTTAACTCATCTTTAAGGAAAAATCTGGAATTCTAACCCCTTTTTGCCACTCTAAATCCCAGAAAATCCATTAAAATTCCACGGTTTTCATGGAATATTTTGATTGATTTGGTTTTTAAGAGGAAAAATCAGAGTTTTGGCTACATTTGAACCTTCTAAACCTGGAAAATCCATTGCACCCACAAGTATCCGTGGAATGCCCCACTTCAGCTCGACTCTGAGCCCCGAAACCCTTTAAACCTTCGCTGTTCCCACGGCATATCCCATTTCAATTCAGTTCGAGTTCGCTTTTTCCCCCAAACCCCTCAAAACCCCAATTTCCCCCTTTTCCCCCGAGCAGGGCCGGGGTTCCACTCCGCGGCGGTTCCCGGGGAACGTTCCGTTTCCAGTTCGACTTTGACCCCCGGCCCGTTCAGGCCTTGGCACTTGCTGTGGAACGTTCCGTTCCGTTGGGTTTTCCGGCAGCCTTGCGATCCCCGCGGGATGTTCTGTTGGCGTTCGCCTTTCCGCCCCGGAAACCGAAGCCGCCAAACTCCCCTGAGACGTCCCGCCTAAATTCGGTTTTCAGCCCCAGCAAACTCCCGCTAAAACTTTGGAATTCCCTGGAATATTCCATTAAAATTCAACTTCTGACCCCCCCAAACAACCCCCAGTAAAACCTCGAAGTTCCCGTGGGGTATTCCGGTAAAACTCACCTTTCAACCCCAAAAACTCCATGAAAACCTTGGAATTCCTGTAGAATATCCCATTTAAATTCAACTTCCAACCAAAAGCCCCATCGGAAAACCTTGGAATCCCCGCAGGACATCCCATAAAATCCAGTTTTAATCTGAAATATCCCATTTAAATTCAGCCTCCAA
Source organism: Chamaea fasciata (assembly GCF_029207755.1). NCBI lineage: Eukaryota > Metazoa > Chordata > Aves > Passeriformes > Sylviidae > Chamaea > Chamaea fasciata. Next base: position 18,249 of record NW_027094959.1, on the reverse strand, counting down.
CCCCAAAAACCCCGATTAGAAAACCCTGGAATCCCGGCGGGCCATCCCATAAACCCAACTTTGCCATGGAATATCCCATCTCAATTCCACTTTTAACCCCGTTGGAAAGCCGGGAATCCCGGCGGGCCATCCCATAAACCCAATCCCCCGGCGGTGTCCCCGTGGTGGCGGCTCCAGTGGCTCCGGTGGCTCCGGCGGCTCCGGCGGCTCCAGTGGCTCTGGCGGCTCCAGTGGCTCTGGGGCTCCGGTGGCTCTGGCGCTCCGGCCGCTCCGGTGGCTCCGGTGGCTCCGGTGGCTCCGGCGGCTCCGGCGCTCCGGCCGCTCCGGCGGCTCCGGCGCTCCGGTGGCTCCGGCCACTCCGGTGGCTCCGGTGGCTCCGGCCGCTCTGGTGGCTCTGGTGGCTCCGGCGCTCCGGTGGCTCCGGCGGCTCCGGCGGCTCCGGCAGCTCCGGCCGCTCCGGTGGCTCCGGCGGCTCCGGCGGCTCCGGCAGCTCCGGCGGCTCCGGTGGCTCCGGCGGCTCCGGCCGCTCCGGCCGCTCCGGCGGCTCCGGTGGCTCCGGCGGCTCCGGCCGCTCTGGCGGCTCCGGCGCTCCAGTGGCTCCGGCGGCTCCGGCGGCTCCGGCGCTCCGGTGGCTCTGGGGCTCCGGTGGCTCCGGCGCTCCGGCGGCTCCGGTGGCTCCGGCGCTCCGGCGGCTCCGGTGGCTCCGGCGCTCCGGCCGCTCCGGTGGCTCCGGCGCTCCGGCGGCTCCGGCGGCTCCGGCGCTCCGGCGGCTCCGGCGGCTCCGGCGCGTCCCCCAGCTGCGCTGTCCCCGCAGGGGAGGAGGAGGACAAGGCGGCGGCGGCCGAGGGCGAGCGGCGCGGGCTGAAGCGGCTGCGCGACGAGAAGGACGAGCACGGCCGCGCCTACCACGAGTTCCGCGAGGAGGCCTACAACAGCCGGTGCCGCGCCGCGACTCGGCCTCCCGGGGATTCCGGGGATTTTTTCGGGATTTTGGGGGAATTTCCCGAGGGGTTTTGGGGGTTTTTTTCTGGGGCTTTGCGGGTTTTTTGGGGGGGAATTTTCAGGATTTTTTGGGGGGGGATTTTAGGGCGTTGGGGGGTCCAGGGTTTTGTCTGGAATTTTGGGGATTTTCCTTACAGAATTTTTTGGATTTTTTTATGTTTTTTGGGGGGATTTTTGGGGGAATTTTGGGGATTTTTTTGCATTTTAGGGGTTGGGGGATCCAGGGATGTGTCTGGAATTTTGGGGATTTTCCTTACAGAATTTTTTGGATTTTATTTCTGATTTTTGGGGGATTTTTGGGGATTTTTTTGCATTTTAGGGGGTTGGGGGATCCAGGGATGTGTCTGGAATTTTGGGGATTTTTTGGGGAATTTTTTAGGATTTTTTTTTCTGGGTTTTTTGGGGAGGAGTTTTGGGGGTTTTTTGGGGGAATTTTGGGATTCTCTCTCCCAGAACTCCGAATTTTCCCCAATTTTGGCCTTTTCCCACCCCACAGATCCAAATCTCCGCCGCCGCCCGAGGAGGAGCCGCCCGAGGGGGAGGAGGACGAGACCCTCGTCATCCTCGACACCTGTACGGGGCCTGTGGCCGGGCCTGGGGGAGTTCGGGCGATTGGGGCGCTCGGGGATCACTCCGCACGTTCCCTCCGCGATTTCAGGCGTCTCCCGCGGATTTTCCAGCGTTTGGGGCCGTTTTGGGGGATGCTGTGGAATTTGGGGGGCAGGGGGGGTTTGAAACCGTCTGGGGTTTGGTTTTTGGGGGTTTTTTTGGTGGGACTTGGGGATTTTGGCTGATTCGGGGTTTTTTGGGCTGATTTTGGAATTTTTTGGGATGGTTTGAGGCGGGTTGGATTTAACCCAGGGTGAGTTTTGGGTCGGATCTCAGGAATTTTGGGATTTGGGGTGACTTCGCCTCAGCTCCGGCCGGAATTTCGAGATAATTCGGGGCGTTTTTGTGCCGATTCCCGGGATTTTTTGGGGGCAATTCCAGGAGAATTTTTGGGGATAATTGAAGCTGGATTTGCTGCAGTTCAAGGTGGATTTTTTGCCCTTTCCTGCCCCGATTCCGGCCGCGATTTCGGGACAATTTTGCCGGTTTTTGGGGGACTTGAGGGAACTTTCCCAGGGTTTGAAATCACAATTTTTGGGTTTTTTCCCCTCCCCAGACACGTCTGACCTGCAGTTCCGGGCCAGCAGGGACCGTTACGGGGGGCAGCCGCTGTTCTCCGAGCGCTTCCCGGGGCTCTGGGCCGGCGCCCGCGGCACCCACGGCGTCACCGGGGGCCGGGTCTGCTTCCAGGCCAAGGTGGGACCCCAAAACCCCCAAAAACACCCCAAAATAACCCCAAAATAACCCCAAAACCATCCTTGGGGCACCCACGGCGTCACCGGGGGCCAGGTCTGCTTCCAGGCCAAGGTGGGACCCCAAAACACCCAAAAACACCCAAAATAACCCCAAAACACCCCAAAACCCCCCAGATAACCCCAAAGCCACCCCAAAACCCCCCAAAACCCGTCCCTGGGGGAGCTGCCCTCAGGCAGGGACGGGAGGGAGGGCCCTGGGAGGGGCCTTCCAGGGTTTGGGGTCGGTTTGGGGTTTTTGGGGGTCATCTTGGGGGGTTTTGGAGGGAGCGGGGGGGGTTGGGGTGGGCTTGGGTGGGTTTCGGCGGCGTCGGGGGCTTTGCTGCCTGCTGTGGCCGTCTGGGGTCTCTCGGGGGTTCTGTTTGGGGTTTTTGCTGCTGCTGTTCCCTTTTCCCCGCCCCGTTCCCGAATTTTGGGGCCCCAAAACCCCCAATTTCCCCCTCAGGTGTCCCAGAACCTCCCGGGGAAGGAGGGCAGCTCCGAGGTGCCGCTGCTGCGCGTCGGCTGGTCCGTGGACTTCTCCCACTCCCAGCTGGGTGAGAGCTCAAAATCCAGCCCAAAATCCAGCCCAGAAATCCCAAAACCCGCCCCAAATCCTGCCCCAGAATCCCCTGGAACTCACCCAAATCCAGCCCAAAATCCACAAATCCTGCCCCAAAAATCCCAAAATCCACCCCAAAATCACCAAAAAAATCCCTAAATCCATCCAAAAATCCCCAAATTCCCCAAGAATTCCCCAAAGTCCCGCCCAGAATCCCCAAATCCACCAGGAATTCCCCCAATCCCGCCCAGAATTCCCAAATTCCACGAGGAATTCCCCCAATCCCGTTTTGTCGCCCCGTCCCAGGGGAGGACGAGTTTTCCTACGGCTTCGACGGGCGGGGCCTGAAGGTGGAGAACGGGAAATTTGAGGAGTTTGGGGAGAGCTTTGGGGAGAACGACGTCATCGGCTGCTTCGCGGTGAGGACCGGGAAAGGGGGAGACGACTGGGAAATCTGGGAGAAAAATGGGGAAATCTGGGGCAAAAACAGGGAAATCTGGGAGAAAACAGGGAAGAATTAGGAAAAAAAGGTGGAAAAATGAGGAAAAAATCGGGAGAAACAGGAAAACATCAGGAAAAAAAATTCTGAAGAGTCAGGGAAGAAAACCTGAAAAATCGGGAAAAACCCCTGAAAGCTCAGGGAAAAACCCCCAAAAATCGGGAAAACAACCTGGAAAAATCAGGAAAAACCCCAAAAAATCAGGAAAAAACCCAGAAAAATCAGGGAAGGGAAAATCAGGAAGAAATGGGGAAATTAGGGGGGAGAAAAAGGGGGAAAATCCCTCAAAATATCCGTGGAAAAAAAGGGAAAAATTCTTGAAAAACGGGGGAAAAGCCCCCAAAAGCCCAGACGAGCGATCCCCGGAAATGAGGGAAAGGCGGGGGAGGCCCCCGAGCGGCCCCGGAAGGCGGCGAGGCTCCCGCGGCGCCGCGCCCCACCGTGCCGCTCCCGGCAGGACTTCGCGGGCGCCGAGCTGGTGGAGCTGTCCTTCTCCAAGAACGGGCGGGCGCTGGGCGCGGCCTTCCGCGTGCCCAAGGCGGCGCTGGGCGCGCGGCCGCTGCTGCCGCACGTGCTGTGCAAGGGCTGCGCCGTGGAGCTCAACTTCGGGCAGCTGCCGGAGCCGCCGGCGCCCGTGCCCGACGGCTTCGTCTTCATCCACCACGTCCCGGCCCCCGAGAGGGTGCGCACCCCGGCCGGGCCCCGCAGCACCGAGGAGTGCGAGGTGGGAGATTCCACGGGGAAATTCCATGGGAATGGGGATGGTGGGAATGGTCAGGACCCCGCGGGGCCCCGCAGCACCGAGGAGTGCGAGGTGGGAGATTCCGTGGGGAAATTCCCTGGGAATGGGGATGGTGGGAATGGTCAGGACCCCGCCGGGCCCCGCAGCACCGAGGAGTGCGAGGTGGGAGATTCCGTGGGGAAATTCCCTGGGAATGGGGATGGTGGGAATGGTCAGGACCCCGCGGGGCCCCGCAGCACCGAGGAGTGCGAGGTGGGAGATTCCGTGGGGAAATTCCACGGGAATGGGGATGGTGGGAATGGTCAGGACCCCGCCGGGCCCCGCAGCACCGAGGAGTGCGAGGTGGGAGATTCCGTGGGGAAATTCCACGGGAATGGGGATGGTGGGAATGGTCAGGACCCCGCCGGGCCCCGCAGCACCGAGGAGTGCGAGGTGGGAGATTCCGTGGGGATGTCACTGGGAATCCCGTGGGAATGGTGGGGATTCCGCCAGGATTCCAGCGGCGTTCCCTGGGAATGGTGGGGCTGATGGCTCGGGGTGTGCTGGGAATCCCGGTGCTGATCCCATGGGGAATGCTGGTGTTGGATCCACTGGGGAATCCCAGTGGTGGTCCCTCTGGAATTGCTTGGAATGCTGCTGTTCATCCCTCTGGATCCATGGGGAATCCTGATGCTTGTCTTTCTGGATCCATGGGGAATCCCAGTGCCCCCTCGTCCTGAAACCACTGGGAATTCTGGCTCTGATCCCGTGGATCCCCTGGGAAACCAGATCCTGCTCCTCCGGGAATCCCAGCCCTGGCCATCCCAGTTTTCCAGCAGGAGCTCCTGCTCCTCCGGGAATCCCAACCCTGGCCATCCCAGTTTTCCAGCGGGAGCTCCTGCTCCTCTGGGAATCCCGACCCTGGCCATCCCAGTTTTCCAGCAGGAACTCCTGCTCCTCCGGGAATCCCGACCCTGGCCATCCCAGTTTTCCAGCAGGAATTCTCCCGCAGGTGCTGCTCATGGTGGGGCTGCCGGGCTCCGGGAAGACTCAGTGGGCACAGAAACATTCCCAGGAGAACCGGGACAAGCGCTACAACATCCTGGGCACCGAGCGCGTCCTGCACCAGCTCAGGGTCAGGATTCCCGGGGTTCCCGGGGCTTGGTGGGATTTCTGGGATTGGGAGATGGGATCTTTGTGTCGCAGGGTCGTCAGGGAAACAGGAATTCGGGGTGGGAATGGGAACGACGGGATGGACCGGGAATGTCGGGGTGGGCAGGATGGGAACGATGGGGATGAAGGGATGGGATTTCTGGGATTCACGACCCAGACAGATCCAGGCTGCCCGCCCTGCAGCCCCCCCAGCCCTTTGCCTCATTCCCAAATCCCCAAATCCCGGGATTTTGTGAATTCCCGGATTTTGTGAATTCTGGGACTTTGTGAATTCTGGTTCCCCACTCCCAGAATTCCTGGGTTTTGTGATTCCCAATCCCTGAGTTCCCGGATTTTGTGATCCCCACTCCCCAAATTCCTGGATTTTGTGAATTCTGGGATTCTGCGGTTCCCCTGTTCCCGGATTTGGTGAATTCCGGGATTCTGCGGTTCCCCCATTCTGGGTTCTGTGAATTCCGGGATTCTGCGGTTCCCCTGTTCTGGGTTCTGTGAATTCCGGGATTCTGCGGTTCCCCCGTTCCGGGTTCGGTGGATTCCGGGATTCTGCGGTTCCCCCGTTCCGGGTTCGGTGGATTCCGGGATTCCGCGGTTCCCCCGTTCCGGGTTCGGTGGATTCCGGGATTCTGCGGTTCCCCCGTTCCGGGGTCGGTGGATTCCCGAATTCCCTGTGTCCCCAGACGCGGGGCCCGGAGCCCGAGGAGCTGGACGCGCAGAGCCGGGAGCTGCTGACTCAGCAGGCGGCGCAGTGCCTTAGCAAGCTGGTGCAGATCGCCCCCCGCGCCCGCCGCAACTTCATCCTGGACCAGGTACCCCGGATCCGGGGAAAAACGGGAAACCGCCGGGAAACCGCCGGGAAACCGCCGGGAAACCGGCCCGGAGATCCTGCGGAAACCCGGGGAAAACCCCAAAGTGTCCCTCCAAAATCCCCCAAACCCTCCCCCAGGAACCCCCACTTCATTCCGGACCACGTGCCCCCAGGGCAGGGGGAAAACGGGGAAAATCCCAGGAAACCACCAGGAAAGCAGCCTGGAAATCCAGCGGAAATCTGGGGAAAATGCCCCAAACCCCCCAAGGATTCCCCTGGAATTCCCAATCTCGTCCTGGACCCGGTTCCCCGGGAGGGCCCAAAACCCGGGGAAGGACGGCCCAAGAGCCCCGTCCCTGGCCCCAGATCCCCCCGTTTATCCCCCAAATTTCCCCATTTTTGCCCCCAAATTCCTGGGTTTCCCCCCAATCCCCATTTTTCCCCCAAATTTCCCCATTATTTCCCCCCCAATCCCCATTTTTCCCCCAAATTTCCCCATTTTTTCCCCCCCAATCCCCATTTTTCCCCCAAATTTCCCCGTTTCCCCCCCAATCCCGTTCCCCCCCACATTTCCCGTTCTCCCCCCAGTGCAACGTGTACAACTCGGGGCAGCGCCGGAAGCTCTCGGCCTTCAAGGGCTTCTCCAGGAAGGTCGTGGTGATCGTGCCCCCCGAGCCCGAGTGGGAGACGCGGCTGCAGCTGCGGCGCCAGGCCGAGGGCGAGGACGTGCCCGAGTCCGTCATGCTGGAGATGAAAGGTGCGGAGGAGACGGCGGAACGGCGGGGGGCGTGGGGGGAATGGGGAAAAGACTGGGGGGAAAAACGGGGAAAAACGGGGAAAAACATTGGGGGGGAAATGGGGAAAACATCGGGGGGAAATGGGGGGAATGGGGAAAAGATTGGGGGGAAATGGGGGGAAATGGGGAAAACATCGGGGGGAAACGGGGAAAAACATCGGGGGGAAATGGGGAAAAACGGGGAAAAACATCAGGGGGGAATGGGGAAAACATCAGGGGGGAAATGGGGGGAAATGGGGAAAACATCGGGGGGAAATGGGGGGAATGGGGAAAACATTGGGGGGAAATGGGGAAAAACATCGGGGGGAATGGGGAAAAACATCGGGGGAAATGGGGGGAATGGGGAAAAGATTGGGGGGAAATGGGGAAAAACATCGGGGGGAAATGGGGGAAACATCGGGGGGAAATGGGGGGAAATGGGGAAAAGATTGGGGGGAAATGGGGAAAACATCGGGGGGGAAATGGGGAAAGTCAGAGTTAAAATGGGGGAAAAGGGAAAAAAGAGGAAACGTCAAAGGTAAAATGGGAAATCCGGGATTCCATTTTTCCCTCCTTGTCCACCCACGTTCTTCCCATTTTTCCCCCTTTTGTTCCCCTTTTTCCCCATTTTAATTCTGACATTTCCCCGTTTTTCCCCCAATTTAACCCCGACCTTCCCGATGTTCCCCGGTTTAACCCTTTTCTCCCCAGTCTAACCCTGACCTTCCCGACGTTCCCCGGTTTAACCCTTCTCTCCCCGTTTGTCCCGCAGCCAACTACTCGATCCCCGAGAAGAGCGAGTACGTGGACGAGGTGCTCTTCGGGGAGCTGGGCCGGGACGAGGCGGCGCCGCTGGTGCAGCGCTGGAAGGAGGAGGCGCGGAAGCTGCTGCCGCCGGCCGAGAAACGCGGCAACCGCCGCAACAACCGCAACAAGCGCAACCGGCAGAACCGCAACCGCGGCCAGGGATACGGTCAGGGGGAGAGACGGGATGAACGGGGAAAAACTGGGAAAAAACTGCCTGAAAGTGGGGGAAAACGGGGAAAAACGGGGAAAAAACTGCCTGAAAATGGGGGAAAATGGGGGGAAAATGGGGAAAAAACTGCCTGAAAATGGGGAAAAACGGGGAAAAAACTGCCTGAAAATGGGGGAAAATGGGGAAAAAACTGCCTGAAAATGGGGGGAAAATTGGATACAATGGGGGGAAAATGGGATCCATGGGATAAGCAGGGTAAACGGAATTCGGGAGCGGGTTGGGGCTGGATTTTGGGGGGGTCTGGGCCGGGTTCAGGGTGGGTTTGGGGCTGGATTTTGGCTGAACTCCGGGAATTTGGGATTGGGGCCGGGTTCAGGGCGGGATTGGGGCTGGATTTTGGCTGAACTCCGGGAATTTGGGATTGGGGCCGGGTTCAGGGCGGGTTTGGGGCTGGATTTTGGCTGAACTCCGGGAATTTGGGATTGGGGCCGGGTTCAGGGCGGGATTGGGGCTGGATTTTGGCTGAACTCCGGGAATTTGGGATTGGGGCTGGGTTCAGGGAGGGTTTGGGGCTGGATTTTGGCTGAACTCCGGGAATTTGGGATTGGGGCCGGGTTCAGGGCGGGTTTGGGGCTGGATTTTGGCTGAACTCCGGGAATTTGGGATTGGGGCCGGGTTCAGGGTGGGTTTGGGGCTGGATTTTGGGGTGTTTGGGATGGGATTTGGGTGCAGTTCGGGCGGGATTTTGGACAGGATTTGGGGTGGGTTCTGAATGGATTTTGGGCCGTGTTTGTGCTGGGTGTTTGGGGGATGATCCGTGGGGTTTGGGTGTGTTCTGGGCTGGTTTTGGGCGTGTTTTGGGCGTGTTTTGGGTGTGTTTTGGGTGTGTTTTGGGTGTGTTTTGGGCGGGTTTTGGGTGTGTTTTGGGTGGGTTTTGGGCGTGTTTTGGGCTGGTTTTGGGTGTGTTTTGGGCGGGTTTTGGGTGTGTTTTGGGCGTGTTTTGGGTGGGTTTTGGGCTGGTTTTGGGTGTGTTTTGGGCGGGTTTTGGGTGGGTTTTTGGGTTTGTTCTGGGCTGGTTTTGGGCGGGTTTTGGGCGGGTTTTGGGTGGGTTTTGGGTGTGTTTTGGGTGGGTTTTGGGCGTGTTTTGGGCTGGTTTTGGGTGTGTTTTGGGCGGGTTTTGGGTGTGTTTTGGGCGTGTTTTGGGTGGGTTTTGGGCTGGTTTTGGGTGTGTTTTGGGCGGGTTTTGGGTGGGTTTTTGGGTTTGTTCTGGGCTGGTTTTGGGCGTGTTTTGGGCGGGTTTTGGGTGGGTTTTGGGCGTGTTTTGGGTTTGTTCTGGGCTGGTTTTGGGCGGGTTTTGGGTGGGTTTTGGGTGTGTTTTGGGCGGGTTTTGGGTGGGGTTTTGGGTGTGTTCTGGGCTGGTTCGGGGCGTGTTTTGGGCGGGTTTTGGGCGGGTTTTGGGTGTGTTCGGGGCTGGTTCGGGGCGTGTTTCGGGCGATGTTTGTGGCCCAGTTGTCCCAGGCCTGACCCGGCGCTGTTCCCGCAGTGGGAGGGCAGCGCCGGGGCTACGACAGCCGCGTCTACGGGGGGCAGCAGCAGCCGCAGTACTGGGGGCAGCCGGGGAACCGCGGGGTGAGCCGGCCGGGCGCTGCGGCGCGCTCTGGGGACACTCCGCGCGATTCCGGGACAATTCCGGGGCATTTCTGGGGGAAGTCTGGGAATTTGGGGCATTTCTGGCCAATTCTGGGCAATTCTTGGCACTTTCTGGCACTCCCAGCCCATTTCTGGGGCATTTTTGGGCCTTTCTGGGGCAGTTCTCAGCTCCAGACCGTTCCCTGGCCACTTCCTGGTCATTTTTGGGCACTTCTGTGTCATTTCTGTGTCCTTTCCGTGTCCTTTCCGCGTCCTTTCCGCGTCCTTTCCGCGTCCTTTCCGCGTCCTTTCCGCGTCCTTTCCGCGTCCTTTCCGCGTCCTTTCCGGGGCACTCTTGGCGCTGCCTTGCGCTCATTTGAAGCGGTCGGACCTTGGCCGGTTTGGACTGGTTCCAAGCTGGTTCCCGCCGGTCCGTGCCGGTTTCTACCGGCCCTGACCAGCCCCGCTGCCCCCAGGGCTACCGGAACTTCTACGAGCGTTACCGGGGCTACGACGATCGGTTCTACGGCCGCGACTACGACTACAACAGATACCGCGACTACTACCGGCAGTACAACCGCGAGGTGGGGGCTGGCCGCGGGCTCGGACTGGGATCAACCCGGGGTTAAACTGGGGTTAAACTGGGATCTACAGCGGGCTTAGACTGGGATCAACCCGGGGTTAAACTGGGGTTAAACTGGGATCTACAGCGGGCTTAGACTGGGATCAACCCGGGGTTAAACTGGGGTTAAACTGGGGTTAAACTGGGATCTACAGCGGGCTTAGACTGGGATCAACCCGGGGTTAAACTGGGGTTAAACTGGGGTTAAACTGGGGTTAAACTGGGATCTACAGCGGGGTTAGACTGGGATCAACCCGGGGTTAAACTGGGATCAAACTGGGATCCACAGCGGGGTTAAACTGGGATCAAACTGGGGTTAAACTGGGGTTAAACTGGGGTTAAACTGGGGTTAAACTGGGATCTACAGCGGGGTTAGACTGGGATCAACCCGGGGTTAAACTGGGGTTAAACTGGGATCTACAGCGGGCTTAGACTGGGATCAAACTGGGGTTAAACTGGGATCGAACTGGGATCTACAGCGGGGTTAAACTGGGATCAACCCGGGGTTAAACTGGGGTTAAACTGGGGTTAAACTGGGATCTACAGCAGGCTTAGACTGGGATCAAACTGGGGTTAAACTGGGGTTAAACTGGGATCTACAGCGGGCTTAGACTGGGATCAAACTGGGGTTAAACTGGGATCGAACTGGGATCTACAGCGGGGTTAAACTGGGATCAACCCGGGGTTAAACTGGGGTTAAACTGGGGTTAAACTGGGGTTAAACTGGGATCTACAGCGGGCTTAGACTGGGATCAAACTGGGGTTAAACTGGGGTTAAACTGGGGTTAAACTGGGATCTACAGCGGGCTTAGACTGGGATCAAACTGGGGTTAAACTGGGGTTAAACTGGGATCTACAGCGGGCTTAGACTGGGATCAAACTGGGGTTAAACTGGGGTTAAACTGGGATCTACAGTGGGGTTAAACTGGGATCAAACTGGGGTTAAACTGGGATCTACACTGGGGTTAAACTGGGATCACACTGGGGTTCCCACCGGGGTCAAACTGGGATTCCCACCGGGATCAAACTGGGATTCCCACCCGGGTCAAACTGGGATTCCCACCGGGGTCAAACTGGGATTCCCACCGGGGTTAAACTGGGATTCCCACTGGGATCAAACTGGGATTCCCACCCGGGTCAAACTGGGATTCCCACCGGGATCAAACTGGGATTCCCACCAGGATCAAACTGGGATTCCCACCAGGGTTAAACTGGGATTCCCACCGGGATCAAACTGGGATTCCCACCGGGATCAAACTGGGATTCCCACCCGGGTCAAACTGGGATTCCCACCCGGGTCAAACTGGGATTCCCACCGGGGTCAAACTGGGATTCCCACCCGGGTCAAACTGGGATTCCCACCCGGGTCAAACTGGGATTCCCACCAGGGTCAAACTGGGATTCCCACCGGCTTTACTCCGGGGTTACTCCGCCCTGTAACCCCCAGGAATCACCGACTCTGATGGGAATTTTTGGGCAGAATTCGGGGTTTTGGATCAAATGGAGCGGGGAGGTTGTGGGGGAGGGGGATTAACCAGTTCGAACCAGTTCAAACCAGTTTAAACCAGTTGAAATTCCTCCTCCCCCCAGTGGCAGAACTACTACCAGGACAGAGACCGGTACTACAGGAACTACTACGGCTACCAGGGCTACCGGTGAACCCCGGCCCTTCCCAACAAAAATTCCCAAAATTCCCGCAATTTGGGGGAGGTGGGGGCGGGGCGAGGGGTGGGGGAGGGGCAAAAAAAGGGGGGGAGGGAAAAAAAACCGGGGTGGGGGGAGGGGCTGGAAAAAAAAATAAAATTTAAAAAAAAGGAGGGAGGGGGGGAGGGGAAAAGAAGGAAAAAAACCAAAACCCAAAAACGAAAAAAAAAAAAAGGGGGGGGAAAAAAAGGCAAAAAAAGCAAAAAAAAGATGGAAAAATGTAAATTTTTTTTTTTTAAAGTTTGTTGAAAGAATTTTGTTGTAATTGTATAAAAAAAAAAAAGAGGGAAAAGAAAAAAAAAAAGAAAAATAAAAATAAAAATTCCAGGTTTTGGCGGTGGGGGAGGGGCTGGGGGGGTCCCCAAAATCCAGCCCGAGGGGGGAGGGGAGGGAAAAAGGCGGAATTTGGGGGGGAAAACGGGGAAAAAGGAAAAATTTCCCTTTCCTGGGGGTGGGGGAGGGATTTTAGGGGGGAAAATTCCCCAAATCTTCCCTTCCCCCCCCCTTCCCCCTGGGATGAAATTTCCTGGAAAACGTTGGAATTTGGGGGAGATTTCGATGGAATTTGAGGAATTTTGGGGGAATTTTAAAGAAATTTGAGGAATTTTGGGGGAATTTTTGTGGAATTCGATGAATTTTGGGGAAATTCCCCAGGAAATGGGGAGGTCGTTAGTTGCCGTTAATGAGGGGGTTTAATTAATGGTTATTCCTAATAAGGGGCCTGAATTAATGACCAGCCCTTGGATTAATTGGGGTCTCTTCATCGATCTGGTCATTAACGGCTCCTCAATTAATTAATGGATCTTTAATCATCAGGGAATCGTTAAATAATGGGGCTCCTCATTAATTAACGGAGTTTTTAATGATGGGGATTTTTTTCCTTTAATTTGGGGGGAAATTTGGGAATTTTGGGGTTGATTTTTGGGGCGCTTTCAGGGCAATTTGGGGGTTTTTTATTATTTTATTTTTCAGGGTTTTTTTTTTTCTTTAAGATTCTGTTCTTTGGGTTTTTTGGGGTTTTTTTCCCCGTGATTTCTTTGGCATTTCGGGGAATTTTCCTCCCTCCCCCCTTTCCCCATCCCCCAACGTGAGAAAGCCCCGAAGGCCCAGTTGGGGATTTTGGGGTAACGGCGGCGCCGCCTCCGTCGGAGCTTTGCCCGGACCGACGGGGCCGCGCGGATCCGCGTCCGAAGCGAAATTCCCTTTTTCCGTTCCCGCTTCCTGGGGACCCCTCCTGGCCCTGCCCCTCCCCCCGCCGGCGTTCCCCCTTTTTTGTTTTTCTTTTCATCGTCGTTTCTTCCGTTTTTTGGGGTGGAAAATGACAAAAAAAAAAAAATACGAAAAATAGAAAAATAATCCCCAAATTCCGCCGCGGCCCCTCCCCCCCCCCGCCCCTCCCCCCGAGGGCCGTTTCGGGCGGTTTTGTCCCTTTTTAGAAATAAAGAAAATTCGCTTGAGCCCAGGGCGGCCTCGGGTGCTCTTTGTGGGGGTTCAAGGGGACAGATGAGTCGGGGGGGGAAAACCGGGTGAAAACCGGGTGAAAACCGGGTGAAAACCGGGATAAAACTGGGGGAAAACCGGGGTAAAACCGGGATAAAACCGGGATAAAACTGGGGTAAAACTGGGGTAAAACCGGGTGAAAACCGGGTTAACACAAGTTAAAACCAGGTTGAAACTGGGTTAAAACCGGGTTAAAACCCGGTTAAAACCCAGTTAAAACTGGGTTAAAACGGGTGAAAACCAGGTTAAAACCGGGTTAAAACTGGGTTAAAACCGGGGTAAAACCGGGGTAAAACTGGGTTAACACAAGTTAAAACCAGGTTGAAACTGGGTTAAAACCGGGTTAAAACTGGGTTAAAATGGGTTAAAGCCAGGTTGAAACCGGGTTAAAACCGGCCCGGGGGGTTAATCGGGCTGAAGTCGCGATCTGGGGGAGGCCGGAGTCGGCTCCGGGGTTCGAAGTTACCTGCGGGGTTAAATCAGCTGGCGGGGGTAAAAACTGAGTTTGGGGGATTAAAATTAACTCGGGAGGGTTAAAATTAACTCGGGGGGGTTAGAATTAACTCGGGGGGGTTAGAATTAATTAATTAGAATTAACTCGGGGCTCAAACCCGAGGCTGGGGATTTCGATCGGGTTTAGAGGAAGGTTCGGGGAGCACTCCGGGGCCTCGGGCCCGCTTTGGGCCTTCAGGCCGCCCTTGGGATGAAGCTCAGCTCCCGGGTAATAAATTAACGCCGCAATTAAAGATTTAACTCTTTCCTTTCCCTCCTGGGCGGGCCTCAGGCCTGCTCCGAGGCCTCGGGCCTGCGCTGCCATGGCAACCGGGGCGCCGCCATCTTGGCCGCGGCCGGTGCTGACCGGGGGGGGATTAACGGGGAATGAACGGGGGTTTCCCCTCCCCCACCCCCACGGGGCTTTTGGGGGGTCCCGGTGTGGGGGAGGGCTCCCGGTGTGGGGGAGGGGCGGCCCCAGGGACCCCCCGGGGCCGCTGGTTCCTCCCGCCGCCATTTTGGGGCTGGGAGGCGCCATCTTGGGGCGCGCGGGTGTCATGGCGGCGGCCGGGGGAGGGACGGGCGCCGCCATCTTGGGCGTGGGTCCCTCAGGGGGGTCTCGGGGCTCTTCCTCCCTCCTCCTTCCTCTTCCTCCCCTTTCTTCCTCCCCTTTTCTTCTTCCTCCTCCTCTTTCCCATCCTTCTTCCCCTTTCTGCTCCTTCCTCTTCCTCCTTTTCCCCCAGTCCCCGAATTCTCTCCCCCCTCCCCTTCCCCTTCTCCTGCCCTTATCCCCCCCCCAACCCCCCACCCCCAATCCCAGTTTTTTACCCTCCCCCCATTTATTGTCTTTGGGGACCCCAAGAAGAGCCCGGGCCCCGTTTGTGCCGCCAGGTGTTTATTCGGGGGGACCACCCCTCATTTCACCCCCCGGGGGTCCCTTAGAGCCGAAATTTGGGGTGGGGGTCGGTGCTGGCCGAGGGGAGCCCCCGGAATTGGGGGTGGGGGAGGTGAGAGGTGAAGTGTGGGGTTTTTTTTTGGGGGGGGAGGGGGGATTTGGGGGTGATTCCGGGGGGGGGGTCTCCCCCTCCCTCCATTCCAGAACCTTCCCTGAGCTCATCCTCGCCTCATTTCTGGGGTGGGGGCAGCCCCCAACGCCCCCCAAACCTCCCCCGGTTCGAAACCGCCTTTGGGGGTGATCCCCAATTTTGGGGAGGGGGGGCGCCCCAAATTATCCCCTCCCCCCCATTTCCGCCTCATTCTCGGGGGTGGGATCGACCCGAAATGGGGGGGGGGTCCCCCCGAGTTGTTTTGGGGCCGGGGAGCTCAGAGGAGGGCGCAGAAGATTCTCGCGGAAAGGATTTTCCGAGGTGGGGACGGGCGTGAGCAGCGGGTCCTCGCAGGCGTGCGCCTCGCAGTAACTCAGCAGCTCCGCGGCCGCCTTGGACACCTGGGGGCGGCCGGGGGAGCGTGGAAAATCCCCAAAGCGGCTTTAAAATCCCCCAACCGGGTGGGAAATCCCCCAAATGGGGTAAAAAACCCCAGAATGGGCTTAGAATCCCCAAAAATGGGGTAAAAAAACCCCAGAATGGGCTTAGAATCCCCAAAAATGGGGTAAAAAACCCCAGAATGGGCTTAGAATCCCCAAAAATGGGGTAAAAAACCCAAAGCGGCTTTAAAATCCCCCCAACCGGGTTGGAAATCCCCAAAATGGGGTAAAAAACCCCAGAATGGGCTTAGAATCCCCAAAAATGGGGTAAAAAACCCAAAGCGGCTTTAAAATCCCCCCAAACGGGTTGGAAATCCCCAAAAATGGGGTAAAAAAACACCAAAATGGGTTTAGAATCCCCAAAAATGGGGTAAAAAAATCCCAGAATGGGTTTAGAATCCCCAAAAATGGGTTTAAACCCCCCCAAATGGGGTCGAAAACCATCAAAATGGGGTTCAAAAAGCCCAAACTGGGTTTAAAACCCCCAGAAATGGGATCAAAACCCCCAAAAACTCCACCTGGAGCTCCCCAACCCCCCCTGAGTCCCCAAATCCAATCTGGAATTCTCAAATCCGTCCCTGGAACCTCAAATCCTGCCCCTGTCCCCCCTGACCCCTCCCAAATGCTCATTTTTACCCCTTAAATCCCATTTAAATTCCCCCCATTCCCATGTAACCCCCCAAATCCTCATTTTTAACCCCCCAATCCCATTAAAATCCCCCCAAATCCCTTCCCCCCCCTCAAATCTCATTTAAACTCCCCAAATCCTCATTTTACCCCCCCAAACCCCATTTAAATCCCCCCAAATCCCCTTTTTACGCCCCCAAATCCCATTTTCCCCCCTCAAACCCCTCTGAATCCTCATTTTACTGCCCCAAATCTCCATTTTTACCCCCCAAATCCCATTTAAATCCCCCAAACCCCATCTAACAGCCCCAAACCCCATTTAAACCCCCCAATTCCCATTTAACCCTCCCCGAATCCCATTTAAATCCCCCAACTCCCATTTTTAACCCCCAACTCCCATTTTTAACCCCCCAAATCCCATTTAAAATCCCCCAAACTCTATTTTTACCCCCCAATATTTTTATTCCCCCCCCAATTCCCATTTAATCCCCCCCCAATTCCCATTTTTAACCCCCCAACTCCCATTTTTAACCCCCAATTCCCATTTTAACCCCCAACTCCCATTTTTATTCCCCCAATTCCCATTTTTAACCCCCCCAACTCCCATTTTTATTCCCCCCAACTCCCATTTTTAACCCCCCAATTCCCATTTTTATTCCCCCCAATTCCCATTTTTAACCCCCAATTCCCATTTTTATTCCCCCCAACTCCCATTTTTAACCCCCCAACTCCCATTTTTAACCCCCAACTCCCATTTTTAACCCCCAACTCCCATTTTTAACCCCCCAACTCCCATTTTTAACCCCCCAACTCCCATTTTTAGCCCCCAACTCCCATTTTTATTCCCCCAATTCCCATTTTAACCCCCAATTCCCATTTTTATTCCCCCAACTCCCATTTTTAACCCCCCAATTCCCATTTTTATTCCCCCCAATTCCCATTTTTAACCCCCAATTCCCATTTTTATTCCCCCCAACTCCATTTTTAACCCCCCAACTCCCATTTTTAACCCCCAACTCCCATTTTTACCCCCCCAACTCCCATTTTTAACCCCCAACTCCCATTTTTAACCCCCAACTCCCATTTTTATTCCCCCCAACTCCCATTTTTAACCCCCCAACTCCCATTTTTAACCCCCAACTCCCATTTTTAGCCCCCCAACTCCCATTTTTAGCCCCCCAGCCCCCGTCCCCCAGACCTTGACCCGGCACAGGCTGGCCTCGATCTTCAGCTGCTCCACCATTTTCCGGGCCTGGCCCACGCTCAGGGTGCTGCTGGGGGGGGGCTCGCCCTTCATGGGGGGGCTGCGGGGGCACCCCCAGGTGTGGGAACCCCCCCAAGAATCCAAAAAAAAAAAAAAAATTTAAAAAACAAACCCCAAACCGCCGTAAAATTCCCACCAAAAACCGAAATAAATGGAAGAAATGCCCGTAAATGGGACGTTTGTCCCCTGAAAAATGACGTTCCTCCCCCCAAAAAATCCCAATTCCGCCCCCCCGAGCTGAAACTTGGAACCCTCCCAAAAAACCTCAAGAAATTAATTAAATTAAATTAAATGAATTGAAATAAACCCCTCCGAAATGGATAAAACCCCGCCCCGAAATCCCCCAAGGAAAACGGCGTCCCCTCCCCGAATGGTCCCTTAAACCCCCGAATTTTCGCCCCAAATCCCCCATTTCCTCCCCCCAAATCCTGACATTGCCCCCAAAACCCTCCCCCAAACCCCACCCCCGAAATTCCTCCTCACACCCAAAATCCTCCCCCCAAAAATCCCAGATTTCGGCCCCCAGCCCCACCTTTCACCCAAATCCCCCAAAATCCTCCAGGATCCCCAAAATCCCCCGAATTGCCCCCAAAACCCCAAATCCCGCACCCTGAACCCCCCAAATCCCCAGAAATCCCCCAAAACCCCCAAAAATCCCCCCAAAAATCTCCCCAAAAATCCCCCCCAAAATCCCCCCCAGTCCCCCCCCATCCTGATCCCCCCCAAAATCCCAATAAAATCCCCAAAATCGACCCGGGATCCCCAAAAATCCCCCCCAATCCCCCCCCCTCCATCCCCCGTTTTCTCCCCACCCCCCCACTAAAAAATTCCCGATTTTTTTTCCAGCCCCGCCCTTCCCCAAATCCCCTCCCCCACCCCCCTCAGGACCCCCCAAAATCCCCCCCCCCCCCAAAAAATCCGCCCCTCCCCCACCTGTGCAGGGGCCGCGGCCGCTCCGGTGCCGGCGATGCTCGGAGGGGGCGGGGCCTGGAAGGGGGCGGGGTTTAAAGGGGTGGGGGAGGAGATGAAGCCACGCCCCCATCCCCTCCTCCCTTTTCCCCCCTCTTTCCCA
>NW_027094958.1:0-41931 GCF_029207755.1 Chamaea fasciata | reverse complement strand
GAAAGCGCCTTTTGGCCGCGCCTAGTGCTCTCGGAGGCTGCACGCTGCAGGCTGCCGCAAACAGCGGCTAGGCGCGGTTTCCAGCTCTCCACGAAGCAAGAAGCTCTTTGCAGCACGGAAAGTGCTTCTCTTAGCCTGGGAAGCGAGAAAGCGCCTTTTGGCCGCGCCTAGTGCTCTCGGAGGCTGCACGCTGCAGGCTGGCTGCGAACAGCGGCTAGGCGCGGTTTCCGAGCTCTCCACAAGCAGAGAAGCTGTTTGCAGCACGGACAGTGCTTCTCTTAGCCTGGGAAGCGAGAAAGCGCCTTTTGGCCGCGCCTAGTGCTCTCGGAGGCTGCACGTTGCAGGCTGGCTGCGAACAGAGGCTAGGCGCGGTTTCCGAGCTCTCCACAAGCAGAGAAGCTGTTTGCAGCACGGAAAGTGCTTCTCTTAGCCTGGGAGGCGAGAAAGCGCCTTTTGCCGCGCCTAGTGCTCTCGGAGGCTGCACGCTGCAGGCTGGCTGCGAACAGCGGCTAGGCGCGGTTTCCGAGCTCTCCACAAGCAGAGAAGCTGTTTGCAGCACGGACAGTGCTTCTCTTAGCCTGGGAAGCGAGAAAGCGCCTTTTGGCCGCGACTAGTGCTCTCGGAGGCTGCACGCTGCAGGCTGGCTGCGAAGAGCGGCTAGGCGCGGTTTCCGAGCTCTTCACAAGCAGAGAAGCTGTTTGCAGCACGGACAGTGCTTCTCTTAGCCTGGGAAGCGAGAAAGCGCCTTTTGGCTGCGCCTAGTTCTCTCGGAAGCTGCACGCTGCAGGCTGGCTGCGAACAGCGGCTAGGCGCGGTTTCCGAGCTCTCCACAAGCAGAGAAGCTGTTTGCAGCACGGAAAGTGCTTCTCTTAGCCTGGGAAGCGAGAAAGCGCCTTTTGGCCGCGCCTAGTGCTCTCGGAGGCTGCACGCTGCAGGCTGGCTGCGAAGAGCGGCAAGGCGCGGTTTCCGAGCTCTCCACAAGCGGAGAAGCTGTTTGCAGCACGGAAAGTGCTCCTCTTAGCCTGGGAAGCCAGAAAGCTCCTTTTGGCCGCGCCTAGTGCTGTCGGAGGCGGCACGCTGCAGGCTGGCTGCGAACAGCGGCTAGGCGCGGTTTCCGAGCTCTCCACAAGCAGAGAAGCTGTTTGCAGCACGGAAAGTGCTTCTCTTAGCCTGGGAAGCGCGAAAGCGCCTTTTGGCTGCGCCTAGCGCTCTCGGAGGCTGCACGCTGCAGGCTGGCTGCGAACAGCGGCTGGGCGCTGTTTCCGAGCTCTCCACAAGCAGAGAAGCTGTTTGCAGCACGGACAGTGCTTCTCTTAGCCTGGGAAGCCAGAAAGCGCCTTTTGGCTTCGCCTAGTGATGTCGGAGGCGGCACGCTGCAGGCTGGCTGCGAACAGCGGCTAGGCGCTGTTTCCGAGCTCTCCACAAGCAGAGAAGCTGTTTGCAGCACGGAAAGTGCTTCTCTTAGCCTGGGAAGCGAGAAAGCGCTTTTGGCCGCGCCTAGTGCTCTCGGAGGCTTCACGCTGCCGGCTGGCTGCGAAGAGCGGCTAGGCGCGGTTTCCGACCTCTCCACAAGCGGAGAAGCTGTTTGCAGCACGGAAAGTGCTTCTCTTAGCCTGGGAAGCCAGAAAGCGCCTTTTGGCCGCGCCTAGTGCTACCTCCGACGTTTCGCAGCAGGCTGGCCGCGAACAGCGCTGGGCGCTCTTTCCGAGCTCTCCACAAGCAGAGAAGCTGTTTGCAGCACGGAAAGTGCTTCTCTTAGCCTGGGAAGCCAGAAAGCGCCTTTTGGCCGCGCCTAGTGCTCTCGGAGGCTGCACGCTGCAGGCTGGCCGCAAACAGCGGCTAGGCGCGGTTTCCGAGCTCTCCACAAGCGGAGAAGCTGTTTGCAGCACGGAAAGTGCTTCTCTTAGCCTGGGAAGCCAGAAAGCGCCTTTTGGCCGCGCCCAGTGCTACCTCCGACGTTTCGCAGCAGGCTGGCCGCGAACAGCGGCTGAGCGCTGTTTCCGAGCTCTCCACAAGCAGAGAAGCTGTTTGCAGCACGGAAAGTGCTTCTCTTAGCCTGGGATGCCAGAAAGCGCCTTTTGGCCGCGCCTAGAGTTCTCGGAGGCTGCACGCTGCAGGCTGGCTGCGAAGAGCGGCTAGGCGCGGTTTCCGAGCTCTCCACAAGCAGAGAAGCTGTTTGCAGCACGGACAGTGCTTCTCTTAGCCTGGGAAGCGAGAAAGCGCCTTTTGGCTGCGCCTAGTTCTCTCGGAGGCTGCACGCTGCAGGCTGGCTGCGAACATCGGCTAGGCGCGGTTTCCGAGCTCTCCACAAGCAGAGAAGCTGTTTGCAGCACGGAAAGTGCTTCTCTTAGCCTGGGAAGCGAGAAAGCGCCTTTTGGCCGCGCCTAGTGCTCTCGGAGGCTGCACGCTGCAGGCTGGCTGCGAACAGCGGCAAGGCGCGGTTTCCGAGCTCTCCACAAGCGGAGAAGCTGTTTGCAGCACGGAAAGTGCTCCTCTTAGCCTGGGAAGCCAGAAAGCTCCTTTTGGCCGCGCCTAGTGCTGTCGGAGGCGGCACGCTGCAGGCTGGCTGCGAACAGCGGCTAGGCGCGGTTTCCGAGCTCTCCACAAGCAGAGAAGCTGTTTGCAGCACGGAAAGTGCTTCTCTTAGCCTGGGAAGCGCGAAAGCGCCTTTTGGCTGCGCCTAGCGCTCTCGGAGGCTGCACGCTGCAGGCTGGCTGCGAACAGCGGCTGGGCGCTGTTTCCGAGCTCTCCACAAGCAGAGAAGCTGTTTGCAGCACGGACAGTGCTTCTCTTAGCCTGGGAAGCCAGAAAGCGCCTTTTGGCTGCGCCTAGTGATGTCGGAGGCGGCACGCTGCAGGCTGGCTGCGAACAGCGGCTAGGCGCTGTTTCCGAGCTCTCCACAAGCAGAGAAGCTGTTTGCAGCACGGAAAGTGCTTCTCTTAGCCTGGGAAGCGAGAAAGCGCTTTTTGGCCGCGCCTAGTGCTCTCGGAGGCTTCACGCTGCCGGCTGGCTGCGAAGGGCGGCTAGGCGCGGTTTCCGACCTCTCCACAAGCAGAGAAGCTGTTTGCAGCACGGAAAGTGCTTCTCTTAGCCTGGGAAGCCAGAAAGCGCCTTTTGGCCGCGCCTAGTGCTACCTCCGACGTTTCGCAGCAGGCTGGCCGCGAACAGCGGCTGGGCGCTCTTTCCGAGCTCTCCACAAGCAGAGAAGCTGTTTGCAGCACGGAAAGTGCTTCTCTTAGCCTGGGAAGCCAGAAAGCGCCTTTTGGCCGCGCCTAGTGCTACCTCCGACGTTTCGCAGCAGGCTGGCCGCGAACAGCGGCTGAGCGCTGTTTCCGAGCTCTCCACAAGCAGAGAAGCTGTTTGCAGCACGGAAAGTGCTTCTCTTAGCCTGGGAAGCGAGAAAGCGCCTTTTAGCCGCGCCTAGAGTTCTCGGAGGCTGCACGCTGCAGGCTGGCTGCGAAGAGCGGCTAGGCGCGGTTTCCGAGCTCTCCACAAGCAGAGAAGCTGTTTGCAGCACGGACAGTGCTTCTCTTAGCCTGGGAAGCGAGAAAGCGCCTTTTGGCCGCGCCTAGTGCTCTCGGAGGCTGCACGCTGCAGGCTGGCCGCAAACAGCGGCTAGGCGCGGTTTCCGAGCTCTCCACAAGCAGAGAAGCTCTTTGCAGCACGGAAAGTGCTTCTCTTAGCCTGGGAAGCGAGAAAGCGCCTTTTGGCCGCGACTAGTGCTCTCGGAGGCTGCACGCTGCAGGCTGGCTGCGAAGAGCGGCTAGGCGCGGTTTCCGAGCTCTCCACAAGCAGAGAAGCTGTTTGCAGCACGGAAAGTGCTTCTCTTAGCCTGGGAAGCGAGAAAGAGCCTTTTGGCCGCCCCTAGTGCTTTCTCCGACGTTTCGCAGCAGGCTGGCTGCGAACAGCGGCTGGACGCTGTTTCCGAGCTCTCCACCAGCAGAGAAGCTGTTTGCAGCACGGACAGTGCTTCTCTTAGCCTGGGAAGCCAGAAAGCGCCTTTTGGCCGCGCCTAGTGCTGTCGGAGGCGGCACGCTGCAGGCTGGCTGCGAACAGCGGCTAGGCGCGGTTTCCGAGCTCTCCACAAGCAGAGAAGCTGTTTGCAGCACGGAAAGTGCTTCTCTTAGCCTGGGAAGCCAGAAAGCGCTTTTTGGCCGCGCCTAGTGCTCTCGGAGGCTGCACTCTGCCGGCTGGCTGCGAAGAGCGGCTAGGCGCGGTTTCCGAGCTCTCCACAAGCGGAGAAGCTGTTTGCAGCACGGAAAGTGCTTCTCTTAGCCTGGGAAGCCAGAAAGCGCCTTTTGGCTGCGCCTAGTGCTACCTCCGACGTTTCGCAGCAGGCTGGCCGCGAACAGCGGCTGGGCGCTGTTTCCGAGCTCTCCACAAGCAGAGAAGCTGTTTGCAGCACGGAAAGTGCTTCTCTTAGCCTGGGAAGCCAGAAAGCGCCTTTTAGCCGCGCCTAGAGCTCTCGGAGGCTGCACGCTGCAGGCTGGCTGCGAAGAGCGGCTAGGCGCGGTTTCCGAGCTCTCCACAAGCAGAGAAGCTGTTTGCAGCACGGACAGTGCTTCTCTTAGCCTGGGAAGCGAGAAAGCGCCTTTTGGCCGCGCCTAGTGCTCTCGGAGGCTGCACGCTGCAGGCTGGCTGCAAAGAGCGGCTAGGCGCGGTTTCCGAGCTCTCCACAAGCAGAGAAGCTGTTTGCAGCACGGAAAGTGCTTCTCTTAGCCTGGGAAGCCAGAAAGCGCCTTTTGGCCGCGCCTAGTGCTCTCGGAGGCTGCACGCTGCAGGCTGGCCGCAAACAGCGGCTAGGCGCGGTTTCCGAGCTCTCCACAAGCAGAGAAGCTGTTTGCAGCACGGAAAGTGCTTCTCTTAGCCTGGGAAGCGAGAAAGCGCCTTTTGGCCGCGCCTAGTGCTCTCGGAGGCTGCACGCTGCAGGCTGGCTGCGAACAGCGGCTAGGCGCGGTTTCCGAGCTCTCCACAAGCAGAGAAGCTGTTTGCAGCACGGAAAGTGCTTCTCTTAGCCTGGGAAGCGAGAAAGCGCCTTTTGGCCGCGCCTAGTGCTTTCTCCGACGTTTCGCAGCAGGCTGGCGGCGAACAGCGGCTGGGCGCTGTTTCCGAGCTCTCCACAAGCAGAGAAGCTGTTTGCAGCACGGAAAGTGCTTCTCTTAGCCTGGGAAGCGAGAAAGCGCCTTTTGGCCGCGACTAGTGCTCTCGGAGGCTGCACGCTGCAGGCTGGCTGAAAAGAGCGGCCAGGCGCGGTTTCCGTGCTCTCCACAAGCAGAGAAGCTGTTTGCAGCACGGAAAGTGCTTCTCTTAGCCTGGGAAGCGAGAAAGCGCCTTTTGGCTGCGCCTAGTGCTCTCGGAGGCTGCACGCTGCAGGCTGGCTGCGAACAGCGGCTAGGCGCGGTTTCCGAGCTCTCCACAAGCAGAGAAGCTGTTTGCAGCACGGAAAGTGCTTCTCTTAGCCTGGGAAGCGAGAAAGCGCCTTTTGGCCGCGCCTAGTGCTCTTGGAGGCTGCACGTTGCAGGCTGGCTGCGAACAGCGGCTAGGCGCGGTTTCCGAGCTCTCCACAAGCAGAGAAGCTGTTTGCAGCACGGAAAGTGCTTCTCTTAGCCTGGGAAGCGAGAAAGCGCCTTTTGGCCGCGCCTAGTGCTCTCGGAGGCTGCACGCTGCAGGCTGGCTGCGAACAGCGGCTAGGCGCGGTTTCCGAGCTCTCCACAAGCAGAGAAGCTGTTTGCAGCACGGAAAGTGCTTCTCTTAGCCTGGGAAGCGAGAAAGCGCCTTTTAGGCGCGCCTAGTGCTCTCGGAGGCTGCACGCTGCCGGCTGGCTGCGAAGAGCGGCTAGGCGCGGTTTCCGAGCTCTCCACAAGCGGAGAAGCTGTTTGCAGCACGGAAAGTGCTCCTCTTAGCCTGGGAAGCCAGAAAGCTCTTTTTGGCCGCGCCTAGTGCTGTCGGAGGCGGCACGCTGCAGGCTGGCTGCGAACAGCGGCTAGGCGCGGTTTCCGAGCTCTCCACAAGCAGAGAAGCTGTTTGCAGCACGGAAAGTGCTTCTCTTAGCCTGGGAAGCGAGAAAGCGCCTTTTGGCTGCGCCTAGTGCTCTCGGAGGCTGCACGCTGCAGGCTGGCTGCGAACAGCGGCTGGGCGCTGTTTCCGAGCTCTCCACAAGCAGAGAAGCTGTTTGCAGCACGGACAGTGCTTCTCTTAGCCTGGGAAGCAGAAAGCTGCTTTTGGCCGCGCCTAGTGCTGTCGGAGGCGGCACGCTGCAGGCTGGCTGCGAACAGCGGGTGGGCGCAGTTTCCGAGCTCTCCACAAGCAGAGAAGCTGTTTGCAGCACGGAAAGTGCTTCTCTTAGCCTGGGAAGCGAGAAAGCGCCTTTTGGCTGCGCCTAGAGTTCTCGGAGGCTGCACGCTGCCGGCCGGCTGCGAAGAGCGGCTAGGCGCGTTTTCCGAGCTCACCACAAGCGGAGAAGCTGTTTGCAGCACGGAAAGTGCTTCTCTTAGCCTGGGAAGCCAGAAAGCGCCTTTTGGTCGCGACTAGTGCTACCTCCGACGTTTCGCAGCAGGCTGGCCGCGAACAGCGGCTGAGCGCTGTTTCCGAGCTCTCCACAAGCAGAGAAGCTGTTTGCAGCACGGACAGTGCTTCTCTTAGCCTGGGAAGCGAGGAAAGCGCCTTTTGGCCGCGCCTAGTGCTCTCGGAGGCTGCACGCTGCAGGCTGGCTGCAAAGAGCGGCTAGGCGCGGTTTCCGAGCTCTCCACAAGCAGAGAAGCTGTTTGCAGCACGGAAAGTGCTTCTCTTAGCCTGGGAAGCCAGAAAGCGCCTTTTGGCCGCGCCTAGTGCTCTCGGAGGCTGCACGCTGCAGGCTGGCCGCAAACAGCGGCTAGGCGCGGTTTCCGAGCTCTCCACAAGCAGAGAAGCTGTTTGCAGCACGGAAAGTGCTTCTCTTAGCCTGGGAAGCGAGAAAGCGCCTTCTGGCTGCGCCTAGTGCTCTCGGAGGCTGCACGCTGCAGGCTGGCTGCGAACAGCGGCTAGGCGCGGTTTCCGAGCTCTCCACAAGCAGAGAAGCTGTTTGCAGCACGGAAAGTGCTTCTCTTAGCCTGGGAAGCGAGAAAGCGCCTTTTGGCCGCGCCTAGTGCTCTTGGAGGCTGCACGTTGCAGGCTGGCTGCGAACAGCGGCTAGGCGCGGTTTCCGAGCTCTCCACAAGCAGAGAAGCTGTTTGCAGCACGGAAAGTGCTTCTCTTAGCCTGGGAAGCGAGAAAGCGCCTTTTGGCCGCGCCTAGTGCTCTCGGAGGCTGCACGCTGCCGGCTGGCTGCGAAGAGCGGCTAGGCGCGGTTTCCGAGCTCTCCACAAGCGGAGAAGCTGTTTGCAGCACGGAAAGTGCTCCTCTTAGCCTGGGAAGCCAGAAAGCTCTTTTTGGCCGCGCCTAGTGCTGTCGGAGGCGGCACGCTGCAGGCTGGCTGCGAACAGCGGCTAGGCGCGGTTTCCGAGCTCTCCACAAGCAGAGAAGCTGTTTGCAGCACGGAAAGTGCTTCTCTTAGCCTGGGAAGCGAGAAAGCGCCTTTTGGCTGCGCCTAGTGCTCTCGGAGGCTGCACGCTGCAGGCTGGCTGCGAACAGCGGCTGGGCGCTGTTTCCGAGCTCTCCACAAGCAGAGAAGCTGTTTGCAGCACGGACAGTGCTTCTCTTAGCCTGGGAAGCCAGAAAGCTGCTTTTGGCCGCGCCTAGTGCTGTCGGAGGCGGCACGCTGCAGGCTGGCTGCGAACAGCGGCTGGGCGCGGTTTCCGAGCTCTCCACAAGCAGAGAAGCTGTTTGCAGCACGGAAAGTGCTTCTCTTAGCCTGGGAAGCGAGAAAGCGCCTTTTAGCCGCGCCTAGAGTTCTCGGAGGCTGCACGCTGCCGGCCGGCTGCGAAGAGCGGCTAGGCGCGGTTTCCGAGCTCACCACAAGCGGAGAAGCTGTTTGCAGCACGGAAAGTGCTTCTCTTAGCCTGGGAAGCCAGAAAGCGCCTTTTGGTCGCGACTAGTGCTACCTCCGACGTTTCGCAGCAGGCTGGCCGCGAACAGCGGCTGAGCGCTGTTTCCGAGCTCTCCACAAGCAGAGAAGCTGTTTGCAGCACGGACAGTGCTTCTCTTAGCCTGGGAAGCGAGAAAGCGCCTTTTGGCTGCGCCTAGTTCTCTCGGAGGCTGCACACTGCAGGCTGGCTGCGAACAGCGGCTAGGCGCGGTTTCCGAGCTCTCCACAAGCAGAGAAGCTGTTTGCTGCACGGAAAGTGCTTCTCTTAGCCTGGGAAGCGAGAAAGCGCCTTTTGGCCGCGCCTAGTGCTCTCGGAGGCTGCACGCTGCAGGCTGGCTGCGAACAGCGGCAAGGCGCGGTTTCCGAGCTCTCCACAAGCGGAGAAGCTGTTTGCAGCACGGAAAGTGCTCCTCTTAGCCTGGGAAGCCAGAAAGCTCCTTTTGGCCGCGCCTAGTGCTGTCGGAGGCGGCACGCTGCAGGCTGGCTGCGAACAGCGGCTAGGCGCGGTTTCCGAGCTCTCCACAAGCAGAGAAGCTGTTTGCAGCACGGAAAGTGCTTCTCTTAGCCTGGGAAGCGCGAAAGCGCCTTTTGGCCGCGCCTAGTGCTACCTCCGACGTTTCGCAGCAGGCTGGCCGCGAACAGCGGCTGGGCGCTCTTTCCGAGCTCTCCACAAGCAGAGAAGCTGTTTGCAGCACGGAAAGTGCTTCTCTTAGCCTGGGAAGCCAGAAAGCGCCTTTTGGCCGCGCCTAGAGTTCTCGGAGGCTGCACGCTGCAGGCTGGCTGCGAAGAGCGGCTGGGCGCTCTTTCCGAGCTCTCCACAAGCAGAGAAGCTGTTTGCAGCACGGAAAGTGCTTCTCTTAGCCTGGGAAGCCAGAAAGCGCCTTTTGGCCGCGCCTAGTGCTCTCGGAGGCTGCACGCTGCAGGCTGGCCGCAAACAGCGGCTAGGCGCGGTTTCCGAGCTCTCCACAAGCAGAGAAGCTCTTTGCAGCACGGAAAGTGCTTCTCTTAGCCTGGGAAGCGAGAAAGCGCCTTTTGGCCGCGCCTAGTGCTCTCGGAGGCTGCACGCTGCAGGCTGGCTGCGAACAGCGGCTAGGCGCGGTTTCCGAGCTCTCCACAAGCAGAGAAGCTGTTTGCAGCACGGACAGTGCTTCTCTTAGCCTGGGAAGCGAGAAAGCGCCTTTTGGCCGCGCCTAGTGCTCTCGGAGGCTGCACGTTGCAGGCTGGCTGCGAACAGAGGCTAGGCGCGGTTTCCGAGCTCTCCACAAGCAGAGAAGCTGTTTGCAGCACGGAAAGTGCTTCTCTTAGCCTGGGAGGCGAGAAAGCGCCTTTTGGCCGCGCCTAGTGCTCTCGGAGGCTGCACGCTGCAGGCTGGCTGCGAACAGCGGCTAGGCGCGGTTTCCGAGCTCTCCACAAGCAGAGAAGCTGTTTGCAGCACGGACAGTGCTTCTCTTAGCCTGGGAAGCGAGAAAGCGCCTTTTGGCCGCGCCTAGTGCTACCTCCGACGTTTCGCAGCAGGCTGGCCGCGAACAGCGGCTGGGCGCTCTTTCCGAGCTCTCCACAAGCAGAGAAGCTGTTTGCAGCACGGAAAGTGCTTCTCTTAGCCTGGGAAGCCAGAAAGCGCCTTTTGGCCGCGCCTAGTGCTCTCGGAGGCTGCACGCTGCAGGCTGGCCGCAAACAGCGGCTAGGCGCGGTTTCCGAGCTCTCCACAAGCAGAGAAGCTGTTTGCAGCACGGACAGTGCTTCTCTTAGCCTGGGAAGCGAGAAAGCGCCTTTTGGCTGCGCCTAGTTCTCTCGGAGGCTGCACGCTGCAGGCTGGCTGCGAACATCGGCTAGGCGCGGTTTCCGAGCTCTCCACAAGCAGAGAAGCTGTTTGCAGCACGGAAAGTGCTTCTCTTAGCCTGGGAAGCGAGAAAGCGCCTTTTGGCTGCGCCTAGTGCTCTCGGAGGCTGCACGCTGCAGGCTGGCTGCGAACAGCGGCAAGGCGCGGTTTCCGAGCTCTCCACAAGCGGAGAAGCTGTTTGCAGCACGGAAAGTGCTTCTCTTAGCCTGGGAAGCGCGAAAGCGCCTTTTGGCTGCGCCTAGCGCTCTCGGAGGCTGCACGCTGCAGGCTGGCTGCGAACAGCGGCTGGGCGCTGTTTCCGAGCTCTCCACAAGCAGAGAAGCTGTTTGCAGCACGGACAGTGCTTCTCTTAGCCTGGGAAGCCAGAAAGCGCCTTTTGGCTGCGCCTAGTGATGTCGGAGGCGGCACGCTGCAGGCTGGCTGCGAACAGCGGCTAGGCGCTGTTTCCGAGCTCTCCACAAGCAGAGAAGCTCTTTGCAGCACGGAAAGTGCTTCTCTTAGCCTGGGAAGCGAGAAAGCGCTTTTTGGCCGCGCCTAGTGCTCTCGGAGGCTTCACGCTGCCGGCTGGCTGCGAAGAGCGGCTAGGCGCGGTTTCCGACCTCTCCACAAGCAGAGAAGCTGTTTGCAGCACGGAAAGTGCTTCTCTTAGCCTGGGAAGCCAGAAAGCGCCTTTTGGCCGCGCCTAGTGCTACCTCCGACGTTTCGCAGCAGGCTGGCCGCGAACAGCGGCTGGGCGCTCTTTCCGAGCTCTCCACAAGCAGAGAAGCTGTTTGCAGCACGGAAAGTGCTTCTCTTAGCCTGGGAAGCCAGAAAGCGCCTTTTGGCCGCGCCTAGTGCTACCTCCGACGTTTCGCAGCAGGCTGGCCGCGAACAGCGGCTGAGCGCTGTTTCCGAGCTCTCCACAAGCAGAGAAGCTGTTTGCAGCACGGAAAGTGCTTCTCTTAGCCTGGGAAGCGAGAAAGCGCCTTTTAGCCGCGCCTAGAGTTCTCGGAGGCTGCACGCTGCAGGCTGGCTGCGAAGAGCGGCTAGGCGCGGTTTCCGAGCTCTCCACAAGCAGAGAAGCTGTTTGCAGCACGGACAGTGCTTCTCTTAGCCTGGGAAGCGAGAAAGCGCCTTTTGGCCGCGCCTAGTGCTCTCGGAGGCTGCACGCTGCAGGCTGGCCGCAAACAGCGGCTAGGCGCGGTTTCCGAGCTCTCCACAAGCAGAGAAGCTGTTTGCAGCACGGAAAGTGCTTCTCTTAGCCTGGGAAGCGAGAAAGCGCCTTTTGGCCGCGACTAGTGCTCTCGGAGGCTGCACGCTGCAGGCTGGCTGCGATGAGCGGCTAGGCGCGGTTTCCGAGCTCTCCACAAGCAGAGAAGCTGTTTGCAGCACGGAAAGTGCTTCTCTTAGCCTGGGAAGCGAGAAAGCGCCTTTTGGCCGCGCCTAGTGCTCTCGGAGGCTGCACGCTGCAGGCTGGCTGCGAACAGCGGCTAGGCGCGGTTTCCGAGCTCTCCACAAGCAGAGAAGCTGTTTGCAGCACGGAAAGTGCTTCTCTTAGCCTGGGAAGCGAGAAAGCGCCTTTTGGCCGCGCCTAGTGCTCTCGGAGGCTGCACGTTGCAGGCTGGCTGCGAACAGCGGCTAGGCGCGGTTTCCGAGCTCTCCACAAGCAGAGAAGCTGTTTGCAGCACGGAAAGTGCTTCTCTTAGCCTGGGAAGCGAGGAAAGCGCCTTTTGGCCGCGCCTAGTGCTCTCGGAGGCTGCACGCTGCAGGCTGGCTGCGAACAGCGGCTAGGCGCGGTTTCCGAGCTCTCCACAAGCAGAGAAGCTGTTTGCAGCACGGAAAGTGCTTCTCTTAGCCTGGGAAGCGAGAAAGCGCCTTTTGGCCGCGCCTAGTGCTCTCGGAGGCTGCACGCTGCCGGCTGGCTGCGAAGAGCGGCTAGGCGCGGTTTCCGAGCTCTCCACAAGCGGAGAAGCTGTTTGCAGCACGGAAAGTGCTCCTCTTAGCCTGGGAAGCCAGAAAGCTCTTTTTGGCCGCGCCTAGTGCTGTCGGAGGCGGCACGCTGCAGGCTGGCTGCGAACAGCGGCTAGGCGCGGTTTCCGAGCTCTCCACAAGCAGAGAAGCTGTTTGCAGCACGGAAAGTGCTTCTCTTAGCCTGGGAAGCGAGAAAGCGCCTTTTGGCTGCGCCTAGTGCTCTCGGAGGCTGCACGCTGCAGGCTGGCTGCGAACAGCGGCTGGGCGCTGTTTCCGAGCTCTCCACAAGCAGAGAAGCTGTTTGCAGCACGGACAGTGCTTCTCTTAGCCTGGGAAGCCAGAAAGCTGCTTTTGGCCGCGCCTAGTGCTGTCGGAGGCGGCACGCTGCAGGCTGGCTGCGAACAGCGGCTGGGCGCGGTTTCCGAGCTCTCCACAAGCAGAGAAGCTGTTTGCAGCACGGAAAGTGCTTCTCTTAGCCTGGGAAGCGAGAAAGCGCCTTTTAGCCGCGCCTAGAGTTCTCGGAGGCTGCACGCTGCCGGCCGGCTGCGAAGAGCGGCTAGGCGCGGTTTCCGAGCTCACCACAAGCGGAGAAGCTGTTTGCAGCACGGAAAGTGCTTCTCTTAGCCTGGGAAGCCAGAAAGCGCCTTTTGGTCGCGACTAGTGCTACCTCCGACGTTTCGCAGCAGGCTGGCCGCGAACAGCGGCTGAGCGCTGTTTCCGAGCTCTCCACAAGCAGAGAAGCTGTTTGCAGCACGGAAAGTGCTTCTCTTAGCCTGGGAAGCGAGAAAGCGCCTTTTAGCCGCGCCTAGAGTTCTCGGAGGCTGCACGCTGCAGGCTGGCTGCGAAGAGCGGCTAGGCGCGGTTTCCGAGCTCTCCACAAGCAGAGAAGCTGTTTGCAGCACGGACAGTGCTTCTCTTAGCCTGGGAAGCGAGGAAAGCGCCTTTTGGCCGCGCCTAGTGCTCTCGGAGGCTGCACGCTGCAGGCTGGCTGCAAAGAGCGGCTAGGCGCGGTTTCCGAGCTCTCCACAAGCAGAGAAGCTGTTTGCAGCACGGAAAGTGCTTCTCTTAGCCTGGGAAGCCAGAAAGCGCCTTTTGGCCGCGCCTAGTGCTCTCGGAGGCTGCACGCGGCAGGCTGGCCGCAAACAGCGGCTAGGCGCGGTTTCCGAGCTCTCCACAAGCAGAGAAGCTCTTTGCAGCACGGAAAGTGCTTCTCTTAGCCTGGGAAGCGAGAAAGCGCCTTTTGGCCGCGACTAGTGCTCTCGGAGGCTGCACGCTGCAGGCTGGCTGCGAAGAGCGGCTAGGCGCGGTTTCCGAGCTCTCCACAAGCAGAGAAGCTGTTTGCAGCACGGAAAGTGCTTCTCTTAGCCTGGGAAGCGAGAAAGCGCCTTTTGGCCGCGCCTAGTGCTTTCTCCGACGTTTCGCAGCAGGCTTGCTGCGAACAGCGGCTGGGCGCTGTTTCCGAGCTCTCCACATGCAGAGAAGCTGTTTGCAGCACGGACAGTGCTTCTCTTAGCCTGGGAAGCGAGAAAGCGCCTTTTAGCCGCGCCTAGAGCTCTCGGAGACTGCATGCTGCAGGCTGGCTGCGGGCAGCGGCTAGGCGCGGTTTCCGAGCTCTCCACAAGCAGAGAAGCTGTTTGCAGCACGGACAGTGCTTCTCTTAGCCTGGGAAGCGAGAAAGCGCCTTTTGGCCGCGACTAGTGCTCTCGGAGGCTGCACGCTGCAGGCTGGCTGAAAAGAGCGGCCAGGCGCGGTTTCCGTGCTCTCCACAAGCAGAGAAGCTGTTTGCAGCACGGAAAGTGCTTCTCTTAGCCTGGGAAGCGAGAAAGCGCCTTTTGGCTGCGCCTAGTGCTCTCGGAGGCTGCACGCTGCAGGCTGGCTGCGAACAGCGGCTAGGCGCGGTTTCCGAGCTCTCCACAAGCAGAGAAGCTGTTTGCAGCACGGAAAGTGCTTCTCTTAGCCTGGGAAGCGAGAAAGCGCCTTTTGGCTGCGCCTAGTGCTCTCGGAGGCTGCACGTTGCAGGCTGGCTGCGAACAGCGGCTAGGCGCGGTTTCCGAGCTCTCCACAAGCAGAGAAGCTGTTTGCAGCACGGAAAGTGCTTCTCTTAGCCTGGGAAGCGAGAAAGCGCCTTTTGGCCGCGCCTAGTGCTCTCGGAGGCTGCACGCTGCAGGCTGGCTGCGAACAGCGGCTAGGCGCGGTTTCCGAGCTCTCCACAAGCAGAGAAGCTGTTTGCAGCACGGAAAGTGCTTCTCTTAGCCTGGGAAGCGAGAAAGCGCCTTTTGGCCGCGCCTAGTGCTCTCGGAGGCTGCACGCTGCCGGCTGGCTGCGAAGAGCGGCTAGGCGCGGTTTCCGAGCTCTCCACAAGCGGAGAAGCTGTTTGCAGCACGGAAAGTGCTCCTCTTAGCCTGGGAAGCCAGAAAGCTCTTTTTGGCCGCGCCTAGTGCTGTCGGAGGCGGCACGCTGCAGGCTGGCTGCGAACAGCGGCTAGGCGCGGTTTCCGAGCTCTCCACAAGCAGAGAAGCTGTTTGCAGCACGGAAAGTGCTTCTCTTAGCCTGGGAAGCGAGAAAGCGCCTTTTGGCTGCGCCTAGTGCTCTCGGAGGCTGCACGCTGCAGGCTGGCTGCGAACAGCGGCTGGGCGCTGTTTCCGAGCTCTCCACAAGCAGAGAAGCTGTTTGCAGCACGGACAGTGCTTCTCTTAGCCTGGGAAGCCAGAAAGCTGCTTTTGGCCGCGCCTAGTGCTGTCGGAGGCGGCACGCTGCAGGCTGGCTGCGAACAGCGGCTGGGCGCGGTTTCCGAGCTCTCCACAAGCAGAGAAGCTGTTTGCAGCACGGAAAGTGCTTCTCTTAGCCTGGGAAGCGAGAAAGCGCCTTTTAGCCGCGCCTAGAGTTCTCGGAGGCTGCACGCTGCCGGCCGGCTGCGAAGAGCGGCTAGGCGCGGTTTCCGAGCTCACCACAAGCGGAGAAGCTGTTTGCAGCACGGAAAGTGCTTCTCTTAGCCTGGGAAGCCAGAAAGCGCCTTTTGGTCGCGACTAGTGCTACCTCCGACGTTTCGCAGCAGGCTGGCCGCGAACAGCGGCTGAGCGCTGTTTCCGAGCTCTCCACAAGCAGAGAAGCTGTTTGCAGCACGGAAAGTGCTTCTCTTAGCCTGGGAAGCGAGAAAGCGCCTTTTAGCCGCGCCTAGAGTTCTCGGAGGCTGCACGCTGCAGGCTGGCTGCGAAGAGCGGCTAGGCGCGGTTTCCGAGCTCTCCACAAGCAGAGAAGCTGTTTGCAGCACGGACAGTGCTTCTCTTAGCCTGGGAAGCGAGAAAGCGCCTTTTGGCCGCGCCTAGTGCTCTCGGAGGCTGCACGCTGCAGGCTGGCTGCAAAGAGCGGCTAGGCGCGGTTTCCGAGCTCTCCACAAGCAGAGAAGCTGTTTGCAGCACGGAAAGTGCTTCTCTTAGCCTGGGAAGCCAGAAAGCGCCTTTTGGCCGCGCCTAGTGCTCTCGGAGGCTGCACGCGGCAGGCTGGCCGCAAACAGCGGCTAGGCGCGGTTTCCGAGCTCTCCACAAGCAGAGAAGCTCTTTGCAGCACGGAAAGTGCTTCTCTTAGCCTGGGAAGCGAGAAAGCGCCTTTTGGCCGCGACTAGTGCTCTCGGAGGCTGCACGCTGCAGGCTGGCTGCGAAGAGCGGCTGGGCGCTGTTTCCGAGCTCTCCACAAGCAGAGAAGCTGTTTGCAGCACGGACAGTGCTTCTCTTAGCCTGGGAAGCCAGAAAGCTGCTTTTGGCCGCGCCTAGTGCTGTCGGAGGCGGCACGCTGCAGGCTGGCTGCGAACAGCGGCTGGGCGCGGTTTCCGAGCTCTCCACAAGCAGAGAAGCTGTTTGCAGCACGGAAAGTGCTTCTCTTAGCCTGGGAAGCGAGAAAGCGCCTTTTAGCCGCGCCTAGAGTTCTCGGAGGCTGCACGCTGCCGGCCGGCTGCGAAGAGCGGCTAGGCGCGGTTTCCGAGCTCACCACAAGCGGAGAAGCTGTTTGCAGCACGGAAAGTGCTTCTCTTAGCCTGGGAAGCCAGAAAGCGCCTTTTGGTCGCGACTAGTGCTACCTCCGACGTTTCGCAGCAGGCTGGCCGCGAACAGCGGCTGAGCGCTGTTTCCGAGCTCTCCACAAGCAGAGAAGCTGTTTGCAGCACGGAAAGTGCTTCTCTTAGCCTGGGAAGCGAGAAAGCGCCTTTTAGCCGCGCCTAGAGTTCTCGGAGGCTGCACGCTGCAGGCTGGCTGCGAAGAGCGGCTAGGCGCGGTTTCCGAGCTCTCCACAAGCAGAGAAGCTGTTTGCAGCACGGACAGTGCTTCTCTTAGCCTGGGAAGCGAGAAAGCGCCTTTTGGCCGCGCCTAGTGCTCTCGGAGGCTGCACGCTGCAGGCTGGCTGCAAAGAGCGGCTAGGCGCGGTTTCCGAGCTCTCCACAAGCAGAGAAGCTGTTTGCAGCACGGAAAGTGCTTCTCTTAGCCTGGGAAGCCAGAAAGCGCCTTTTGGCCGCGCCTAGTGCTCTCGGAGGCTGCACGCGGCAGGCTGGCCGCAAACAGCGGCTAGGCGCGGTTTCCGAGCTCTCCACAAGCAGAGAAGCTCTTTGCAGCACGGAAAGTGCTTCTCTTAGCCTGGGAAGCGAGAAAGCGCCTTTTGGCCGCGACTAGTGCTCTCGGAGGCTGCACGCTGCAGGCTGGCTGCGAAGAGCGGCTAGGCGCGGTTTCCGAGCTCTCCACAAGCAGAGAAGCTGTTTGCAGCACGGAAAGTGCTTCTCTTAGCCTGGGAAGCGAGAAAGCGCCTTTTGGCCGCGCCTAGTGCTTTCTCCGACGTTTCGCAGCAGGCTTGCTGCGAACAGCGGCTGGGCGCTGTTTCCGAGCTCTCCACATGCAGAGAAGCTGTTTGCAGCACGGACAGTGCTTCTCTTAGCCTGGGAAGCGAGAAAGCGCCTTTTAGCCGCGCCTAGAGCTCTCGGAGACTGCATGCTGCAGGCTGGCTGCGGGCAGCGGCTAGGCGCGGTTTCCGAGCTCTCCACAAGCAGAGAAGCTGTTTGCAGCACGGACAGTGCTTCTCTTAGCCTGGGAAGCGAGAAAGCGCCTTTTGGCCGCGACTAGTGCTCTCGGAGGCTGCACGCTGCAGGCTGGCTGAAAAGAGCGGCCAGGCGCGGTTTCCGTGCTCTCCACAAGCAGAGAAGCTGTTTGCAGCACGGAAAGTGCTTCTCTTAGCCTGGGAAGCGAGAAAGCGCCTTTTGGCTGCGCCTAGTGCTCTCGGAGGCTGCACGCTGCAGGCTGGCTGCGAACAGCGGCTAGGCGCGGTTTCCGAGCTCTCCACAAGCAGAGAAGCTGTTTGCAGCACGGAAAGTGCTTCTCTTAGCCTGGGAAGCGAGAAAGCGCCTTTTGGCCGCGCCTAGTGCTCTCGGAGGCTGCACGTTGCAGGCTGGCTGCGAACAGCGGCTAGGCGCGGTTTCCGAGCTCTCCACAAGCAGAGAAGCTGTTTGCAGCACGGAAAGTGCTTCTCTTAGCCTGGGAAGCGAGAAAGCGCCTTTTGGCCGCGCCTAGTGCTCTCGGAGGCTGCACGCTGCAGGCTGGCTGCGAACAGCGGCTAGGCGCGGTTTCCGAGCTCTCCACAAGCAGAGAAGCTGTTTGCAGCACGGAAAGTGCTTCTCTTAGCCTGGGAAGCGAGAAAGCGCCTTTTGGCCGCGCCTAGTGCTCTCGGAGGCTGCACGCTGCCGGCTGGCTGCGAAGAGCGGCTAGGCGCGGTTTCCGAGCTCTCCACAAGCGGAGAAGCTGTTTGCAGCACGGAAAGTGCTCCTCTTAGCCTGGGAAGCCAGAAAGCTCTTTTTGGCCGCGCCTAGTGCTGTCGGAGGCGGCACGCTGCAGGCTGGCTGCGAACAGCGGCTAGGCGCGGTTTCCGAGCTCTCCACAAGCAGAGAAGCTGTTTGCAGCACGGAAAGTGCTTCTCTTAGCCTGGGAAGCGAGAAAGCGCCTTTTGGCTGCGCCTAGTGCTCTCGGAGGCTGCACGCTGCAGGCTGGCTGCGAACAGCGGCTGGGCGCTGTTTCCGAGCTCTCCACAAGCAGAGAAGCTGTTTGCAGCACGGACAGTGCTTCTCTTAGCCTGGGAAGCCAGAAAGCTGCTTTTGGCCGCGCCTAGTGCTGTCGGAGGCGGCACGCTGCAGGCTGGCTGCGAACAGCGGCTGGGCGCGGTTTCCGAGCTCTCCACAAGCAGAGAAGCTGTTTGCAGCACGGAAAGTGCTTCTCTTAGCCTGGGAAGCGAGAAAGCGCCTTTTAGCCGCGCCTAGAGTTCTCGGAGGCTGCACGCTGCCGGCCGGCTGCGAAGAGCGGCTAGGCGCGGTTTCCGAGCTCACCACAAGCGGAGAAGCTGTTTGCAGCACGGAAAGTGCTTCTCTTAGCCTGGGAAGCCAGAAAGCGCCTTTTGGTCGCGACTAGTGCTACCTCCGACGTTTCGCAGCAGGCTGGCCGCGAACAGCGGCTGAGCGCTGTTTCCGAGCTCTCCACAAGCAGAGAAGCTGTTTGCAGCACGGAAAGTGCTTCTCTTAGCCTGGGAAGCGAGAAAGCGCCTTTTAGCCGCGCCTAGAGTTCTCGGAGGCTGCACGCTGCAGGCTGGCTGCGAAGAGCGGCTAGGCGCGGTTTCCGAGCTCTCCACAAGCAGAGAAGCTGTTTGCAGCACGGACAGTGCTTCTCTTAGCCTGGGAAGCGAGAAAGCGCCTTTTGGCCGCGCCTAGTGCTCTCGGAGGCTGCACGCTGCAGGCTGGCTGCAAAGAGCGGCTAGGCGCGGTTTCCGAGCTCTCCACAAGCAGAGAAGCTGTTTGCAGCACGGAAAGTGCTTCTCTTAGCCTGGGAAGCCAGAAAGCGCCTTTTGGCCGCGCCTAGTGCTCTCGGAGGCTGCACGCGGCAGGCTGGCCGCAAACAGCGGCTAGGCGCGGTTTCCGAGCTCTCCACAAGCAGAGAAGCTCTTTGCAGCACGGAAAGTGCTTCTCTTAGCCTGGGAAGCGAGAAAGCGCCTTTTGGCCGCGACTAGTGCTCTCGGAGGCTGCACGCTGCAGGCTGGCTGCGAAGAGCGGCTAGGCGCGGTTTCCGAGCTCTCCACAAGCAGAGAAGCTGTTTGCAGCACGGAAAGTGCTTCTCTTAGCCTGGGAAGCGAGAAAGCGCCTTTTGGCCGCGCCTAGTGCTTTCTCCGACGTTTCGCAGCAGGCTTGCTGCGAACAGCGGCTGGGCGCTGTTTCCGAGCTCTCCACATGCAGAGAAGCTGTTTGCAGCACGGACAGTGCTTCTCTTA
This sequence comes from Chamaea fasciata, assembly GCF_029207755.1. Lineage (NCBI taxonomy): Eukaryota > Metazoa > Chordata > Aves > Passeriformes > Sylviidae > Chamaea > Chamaea fasciata. Next base: position 22,855 of record NW_027094958.1, on the reverse strand, counting down.
GCCTGGGAAGCGAGAAAGCGCCTTTTAGCCGCGCCTAGAGCTCTCGGAGACTGCATGCTGCAGGCTGGCTGCGGGCAGCGGCTAGGCGCGGTTTCCGAGCTCTCCACAAGCAGAGAAGCTGTTTGCAGCACGGACAGTGCTTCTCTTAGCCTGGGAAGCGAGAAAGCGCCTTTTGGCCGCGACTAGTGCTCTCGGAGGCTGCACGCTGCAGGCTGGCTGCAAAGAGCGGCTAGGCGCGGTTTCCGAGCTCTCCACAAGCAGAGAAGCTGTTTGCAGCACGGAAAGTGCTTCTCTTAGCCTGGGAAGCGAGAAAGCGCCTTTTGGCTGCGCCTAGTGCTCTCGGAGGCTGCACGCTGCAGGCTGGCTGCGAACAGCGGCTAGGCGCGGTTTCCGAGCTCTCCACAAGCAGAGAAGCTCTTTGCAGCACGGAAAGTGCTTCTCTTAGCCTGGGAAGCGAGAAAGCGCCTTTTGGCTGCGCCTAGTGCTCTCGGAGGCTGCACGCTGCAGGCTGGCTGCGAACAGCGGCTGGGCGCTGTTTCCGAGCTCTCCACAAGCAGAGAAGCTGTTTGCAGCACGGAAAGTGCTTCTCTTAGCCTGGGAAGCGAGAAAGCGCCTTTTGGCCGCGCCTAGTGCTCTCGGAGGCTGCACGCTGCAGGCTGGCCGCAAACAGCGGCTAGGCGCGGTTTCCGAGCTCTCCACAAGCAGAGAAGCTCTTTGCAGCACGGAAAGTGCTTCTCTTAGCCTGGGAAGCGAGAAAGCGCCTTTTGGCCGCGACTAGTGCTCTCGGAGGCTGCACGCTGCAGGCTGGCTGCGAAGAGCGGCTAGGCGCGGTTTCCGAGCTCTCCACAAGCAGAGAAGCTGTTTGCAGCACGGAAAGTGCTTCTCTTAGCCTGGGAAGCGAGAAAGAGCCTTTTGGCCGCCCCTAGTGCTTTCTCCGACGTTTCGCAGCAGGCTGGCTGCGAACAGCGGCTGGACGCTGTTTCCGAGCTCTCCACCAGCAGAGAAGCTGTTTGCAGCACGGACAGTGCTTCTCTTAGCCTGGGAAGCCAGAAAGCGCCTTTTGGCCGCGCCTAGTGCTGTCGGAGGCGGCACGCTGCAGGCTGGCTGCGAACAGCGGCTAGGCGCGGTTTCCGAGCTCTCCACAAGCAGAGAAGCTGTTTGCAGCACGGAAAGTGCTTCTCTTAGCCTGGGAAGCCAGAAAGCGCTTTTTGGCCGCGCCTAGTGCTCTCGGAGGCTGCACTCTGCCGGCTGGCTGCAAAGAGCGGCTAGGCGCGGTTTCCGAGCTCTCCACAAGCGGAGAAGCTGTTTGCAGCACGGAAAGTGCTTCTCTTAGCCTGGGAAGCCAGAAAGCGCCTTTTAGCCGCGCCTAGAGCTCTCGGAGGCTGCACGCTGCAGGCTGGCTGCGAAGAGCGGCTAGGCGCGGTTTCCGAGCTCTCCACAAGCAGAGAAGCTGTTTGCAGCACGGACAGTGCTTCTCTTAGCCTGGGAAGCGAGAAAGCGCCTTTTGGCCGCGCCTAGTGCTCTCGGAGGCTGCACGCTGCAGGCTGGCTGCAAAGAGCGGCTAGGCGCGGTTTCCGAGCTCTCCACAAGCAGAGAAGCTCTTTGCAGCACGGACAGTGCTTCTCTTAGCCTGGGAAGCCAGAAAGCGCCTTTTGGCCGCGCCTAGTGCTCTCGGAGGCTGCACGCTGCAGGCTGGCCGCAAACAGCGGCTAGGCGCGGTTTCCGAGCTCTCCACAAGCAGAGAAGCTCTTTGCAGCACGGAAAGTGCTTCTCTTAGCCTGGGAAGCGAGAAAGCGCCTTTTGGCTGCGCCTAGTGCTCTCGGAGGCTGCACGCTGCAGGCTGGCTGCGAACAGCGGCTGGGCGCTGTTTCCGAGCTCTCCACAAGCAGAGAAGCTGTTTGCAGCACGGACAGTGCTTCTCTTAGCCTGGGAAGCCAGAAAGCTGCTTTTGGCCGCGCCTAGTGCTGTCGGAGGCGGCACGCTGCAGGCTGGCTGCGAACAGCGGCTGGGCGCGGTTTCCGAGCTCTCCACAAGCAGAGAAGCTGTTTGCAGCACGGAAAGTGCTTCTCTTAGCCTGGGAAGCGAGAAAGCGCCTTTTAGCCGCGCCTAGAGTTCTCGGAGGCTGCACGCTGCCGGCCGGCTGCGAAGAGCGGCTAGGCGCGGTTTCCGAGCTCACCACAAGCGGAGAAGCTGTTTGCAGCACGGAAAGTGCTTCTCTTAGCCTGGGAAGCCAGAAAGCGCCTTTTGGTCGCGACTAGTGCTACCTCCGACGTTTCGCAGCAGGCTGGCCGCGAACAGCGGCTGAGCGCTGTTTCCGAGCTCTCCACAAGCAGAGAAGCTGTTTGCAGCACGGAAAGTGCTTCTCTTAGCCTGGGAAGCGAGAAAGCGCCTTTTAGCCGCGCCTAGAGTTCTCGGAGGCTGCACGCTGCAGGCTGGCTGCGAAGAGCGGCTAGGCGCGGTTTCCGAGCTCTCCACAAGCAGAGAAGCTGTTTGCAGCACGGACAGTGCTTCTCTTAGCCTGGGAAGCGAGAAAGCGCCTTTTGGCCGCGCCTAGTGCTCTCGGAGGCTGCACGCTGCAGGCTGGCTGCAAAGAGCGGCTAGGCGCGGTTTCCGACCTCTCCACAAGCAGAGAAGCTGTTTGCAGCACGGAAAGTGCTTCTCTTAGCCTGGGAAGCCAGAAAGCGCCTTTTGGCCGCGCCTAGTGCTCTCGGAGGCTGCACGCGGCAGGCTGGCCGCAAACAGCGGCTAGGCGCGGTTTCCGAGCTCTCCACAAGCAGAGAAGCTCTTTGCAGCACGGAAAGTGCTTCTCTTAGCCTGGGAAGCGAGAAAGCGCCTTTTGGCCGCGACTAGTGCTCTCGGAGGCTGCACGCTGCAGGCTGGCTGCGGGCAGCGGCTAGGCGCGGTTTCCGAGCTCTCCACAAGCAGAGAAGCTGTTTGCAGCACGGAAAGTGCTTCTCTTAGCCTGGGAAGCGAGAAAGCGCCTTTTGGCCGCGCCTAGTGCTTTCTCCGACGTTTCGCAGCAGGCTTGCTGCGAACAGCGGCTGGGCGCTGTTTCCGAGCTCTCCACATGCAGAGAAGCTGTTTGCAGCACGGACAGTGCTTCTCTTAGCCTGGGAAGCGAGAAAGCGCCTTTTAGCCGCGCCTAGAGCTCTCGGAGACTGCATGCTGCAGGCTGGCTGCGGGCAGCGGCTAGGCGCGGTTTCCGAGCTCTCCACAAGCAGAGAAGCTGTTTGCAGCACGGACAGTGCTTCTCTTAGCCTGGGAAGCGAGGAAAGCGCCTTTTGGCCGCGACTAGTGCTCTCGGAGGCTGCACGCTGCAGGCTGGCTGCAAAGAGCGGCTAGGCGCGGTTTCCGAGCTCTCCACAAGCAGAGAAGCTGTTTGCAGCACGGAAAGTGCTTCTCTTAGCCTGGGAAGCGAGAAAGCGCCTTTTGGCTGTGCCTAGTGCTCTCGGAGGCTGCACGCTGCAGGCTGGCTGCGAACAGCGGCTAGGCGCGGTTTCCGAGCTCTCCACAAGCAGAGAAGCTCTTTGCAGCACGGAAAGTGCTTCTCTTAGCCTGGGAAGCGAGAAAGCGCCTTTTGGCTGCGCCTAGTGCTCTCGGAGGCTGCACGATGCAGGCTGGCTGCGAACAGCGGCTGGGCGCTGTTTCCGAGCTCTCCACAAGCAGAGAAGCTGTTTGCAGCACGGAAAGTGCTTCTCTTAGCCTGGGAAGCGAGAAAGCGCCTTTTGGCCGCGCCTAGTGCTCTCGGAGGCTGCACGCTGCAGGCTGGCCGCAAACAGCGGCTAGGCGCGGTTTCCGAGCTCTCCACAAGCAGAGAAGCTCTTTGCAGCACGGAAAGTGCTTCTCTTAGCCTGGGAAGCGTGAAAGCGCCTTTTGGCCGCGACTAGTGCTCTCGGAGGCTGCACGCTGCAGGCTGGCTGCGAAGAGCGGCTAGGCGCGGTTTCCGAGCTCTCCACAAGCAGAGAAGCTGTTTGCAGCACGGAAAGTGCTTCTCTTAGCCTGGGAAGCGAGAAAGAGCCTTTTGGCCGCCCCTAGTGCTTTCTCCGACGTTTCGCAGCAGGCTGGCTGCGAACAGCGGCTGGACGCTGTTTCCGAGCTCTCCACCAGCAGAGAAGCTGTTTGCAGCACGGACAGTGCTTCTCTTAGCCTGGGAAGCCAGAAAGCGCCTTTTGGCCGCGCCTAGTGCTGTCGGAGGCGGCACGCTGCAGGCTGGCTGCGAACAGCGGCTAGGCGCGGTTTCCGAGCTCTCCACAAGCAGAGAAGCTGTTTGCAGCACGGAAAGTGCTTCTCTTAGCCTGGGAAGCCAGAAAGCGCTTTTTGGCCGCGCCTAGTGCTCTCGGAGGCTGCACTCTTGCCGGCTGGCTGCAAAGAGCGGCTAGGCGCGGTTTCCGAGCTCTCCACAAGCGGAGAAGCTGTTTGCAGCACGGAAAGTGCTTCTCTTAGCCTGGGAAGCCAGAAAGCGCCTTTTGGCTGCGCCTAGTGCTACCTCCGACGTTTCGCAGCAGGCTGGCCGCGAACCGCGGCTGGGCGCTGTTTCCGAGCTCTCCACAAGCAGAGAAGCTGTTTGCAGCACGGACAGTGCTTCTCTTAGCCTGGGAAGCGAGAAAGCGCCTTTTGGCCGCGCCTAGTGCTCTCGGAGGCTGCACGCTGCAGGCTGGCTGCAAAGAGCGGCTAGGCGCGGTTTCCGAGCTCTCCACAAGCAGAGAAGCTCTTTGCAGCACGGACAGTGCTTCTCTTAGCCTGGGAAGCCAGAAAGCGCCTTTTGGCCGCGCCTAGTGCTCTCGGAGGCTGCACGCTGCAGGCTGGCCGCAAACAGCGGCTAGGCGCGGTTTCCGAGCTCTCCACAAGCAGAGAAGCTGTTTGCAGCACGGAAAGTGCTTCTCTTAGCCTGGGAAGCGAGAAAGCGCCTTTTGGCCGCGCCTAGTGCTTTCTCCGACGTTTCGCAGCAGGCTGGCTGCGAACAGCGGCTGGGCGCTGTTTCCGAGCTCTCCACATGCAGAGAAGCTGTTTGCAGCACGGACAGTGCTTCTCTTAGCCTGGGAAGCGAGAAAGCGCCTTTTAGCCGCGCCTAGAGCTCTCGGAGGCTGCATGCTGCAGGCTGGCTGCGGCAGCGGCTAGGCGCGGTTTCCGAGCTCTCCACAAGCAGAGAAGCTGTTTGCAGCACGGAAAGTGCTTCTCTTAGCCTGGGAAGCGAGAAAGCGCCTTTTGGCTGCGCCTAGTGCTCTCGGAGGCTGCACGCTGCAGGCTGGCTGCGAACAGCGGCTAGGCGCGGTTTCCGAGCTCTCCACAAGCAGAGAAGCTCTTTGCAGCACGGAAAGTGCTTCTCTTAGCCTGGGAAGCGAGAAAGCGCCTTTTGGCTGCGCCTAGTACTCTCGGAGGCTGCACGCTGCAGGCTGGCTGCGAACAGCGGCTGGGCGCTGTTTCCGAGCTCTCCACAAGCAGAGAAGCTGTTTGCAGCACGGAAAGTGCTTCTCTTAGCCTGGGAAGCGAGAAAGCGCCTTTTGGCCGCGCCTAGTGCTCTCGGAGGCTGCACGCTGCAGGCTGGCCGCAAACAGCGGCTAGGCGCGGTTTCCGAGCTCTCCACAAGCAGAGAAGCTCTTTGCAGCACGGAAAGTGCTTCTCTTAGCCTGGGAAGCGAGAAAGCGCCTTTTGGCCGCGACTAGTGCTCTCGGAGGCTGCACGCTGCAGGCTGGCTGCGAAGAGCGGCTAGGCGCGGTTTCCGAGCTCTCCACAAGCAGAGAAGCTGTTTGCAGCACGGAAAGTGCTTCTCTTAGCCTGGGAAGCGAGAAAGAGCCTTTTGGCCGCCCCTAGTGCTTTCTCCGACGTTTCGCAGCAGGCTGGCTGCGAACAGCGGCTGGACGCTGTTTCCGAGCTCTCCACCAGCAGAGAAGCTGTTTGCAGCACGGAAAGTGCTTCTCTTAGCCTGGGAAGCGAGAAAGCGCCTTTTAGCCGCGCCTAGAATTCTCGGAGGCTGCACGCTGCAGGCTGGCTGCGAAGAGCGGCTAGGCGCGGTTTCCGAGCTCTCCACAAGCGGAGAAGCTGTTTGCAGCACGGAAAGTGCTTCTCTTAGCCTGGGAAGCCAGAAAGCGCCTTTTGGCTGCGCCTAGTGCTACCTCCGACGTTTCGCAGCAGGCTGGCCGCGAACCGCGGCTGGGCGCTGTTTCCGAGCTCTCCACAAGCAGAGAAGCTGTTTGCAGCACGGAAAGTGCTTCTCTTAGCCTGGGAAGCCAGAAAGCGCCTTTTAGCCGCGCCTAGTGCTCTCGGAGGCTGCACGCTGCAGGCTGGCTGCGAAGAGCGGCTAGGCGCGGTTTCCGAGCTCTCCACAAGCAGAGAAGCTGTTTGCAGCACGGACAGTGCTTCTCTTAGCCTGGGAAGCGAGAAAGCGCCTTTTGGCCGCGCCTAGTGCTCTCGGAGGCTGCACGCTGCAGGCTGGCTGCAAAGAGCGGCTAGGCGCGGTTTCCGAGCTCTCCACAAGCAGAGAAGCTGTTTGCAGCACGGAAAGTGCTTCTCTTAGCCTGGGAAGCCAGAAAGCGCCTTTTGGCCGCGCCTAGTGCTCTCGGAGGCTGCACGCTGCAGGCTGGCCGCAAACAGCGGCTAGGCGCGGTTTCCGAGCTCTCCACAAGCAGAGAAGCTGTTTGCAGCACGGAAAGTGCTTCTCTTAGCCTGGGAAGCGAGAAAGCGCCTTTTGGCCGCGACTAGTGCTCTCGGAGGCTGCACGCTGCAGGCTGGCTGCGAACAGCGGCTAGGCGCGGTTTCCGAGCTCTCCACAAGCAGAGAAGCTGTTTGCAGCACGGAAAGTGCTTCTCTTAGCCTGGGAAGCGAGAAAGCGCCTTTTGGCCGCGCCTAGTGCTTTCTCCGACGTTTCGCAGCAGGCTGGCTGCGAACAGCGGCTGGGCGCTGTTTCCGAGCTCTCCACATGCAGAGAAGCTGTTTGCAGCACGGAAAGTGCTTCTCTTAGCCTGGGAAGCGAGAAAGCGCCTTTTAGCCGCGCCTAGAGCTCTCGGAGGCTGCATGCTGCAGGCTGGCTGCGGGCAGCGGCTAGGCGCGGTTTCCGAGCTCTCCACAAGCAGAGAAGCTGTTTGCAGCACGGACAGTGCTTCTCTTAGCCTGGGAAGCGAGAAAGCGCCTTTTGGCCGCGACTAGTGCTCTCGGAGGCTGCACGCTGCAGGCTGGCTGCAAAGAGCGGCTAGGCGCGGTTTCCGAGCTCTCCACAAGCAGAGAAGCTGTTTGCAGCACGGAAAGTGCTTCTCTTAGCCTGGGAAGCGAGAAAGCGCCTTTTGGCTGCGCCTAGTGCTCTCGGAGGCTGCACGCTGCAGGCTGGCTGCGAACAGCGACTAGGCGCGGTTTCCGAGCTCTCCACAAGCAGAGAAGCTCTTTGCAGCACGGAAAGTGCTTCTCTTAGCCTGGGAAGCGAGAAAGCGCCTTTTGGCTGCGCCTAGTGCTCTCGGAGGCTGCACGCTGCAGGCTGGCTGCGAACAGCGGCTGGGCGCTGTTTCCGAGCTCTCCACAAGCAGAGAAGCTGTTTGCAGCACGGAAAGTGCTTCTCTTAGCCTGGGAAGCGAGAAAGCGCCTTTTGGCCGCGCCTAGTGCTCTCGGAGGCTGCACGCTGCAGGCTGGCCGCAAACAGCGGCTAGGCGCGGTTTCCGAGCTCTCCACAAGCAGAGAAGCTCTTTGCAGCACGGAAAGTGCTTCTCTTAGCCTGGGAAGCGAGAAAGAGCCTTTTGGCCGCCCCCAGTGCTTTCTCCGACGTTTCGCAGCAGGCTGGCTGCGAACAGCGGCTGGACGCTGTTTCCGAGCTCTCCACCAGCAGAGAAGCTGTTTGCAGCACGGAAAGTGCTTCTCTTAGCCTGGGAAGCCAGAAAGCGCTTTTTGGCCGCGCCTAGTGCTCTCGGAGGCTGCACTCTGCCGGCTGGCTGCAAAGAGCGGCTAGGCGCGGTTTCCGAGCTCTCCACAAGCGGAGAAGCTGTTTGCAGCACGGAAAGTGCTTCTCTTAGCCTGGGAAGCCAGAAAGCGCCTTTTGGCCGCGACTAGTGCTACCTCCGACGTTTCGCAGCAGGCTGGCCGCGAACAGCGGCTGAGCGCTGTTTCCGAGCTCTCCACAAGCAGAGAAGCTGTTTGCAGCACGGAAAGTGCTTCTCTTAGCCTGGGAAGCGAGAAAGCGCCTTTTAGCCGCGCCTAGAGTTCTCGGAGGCTGCACGCTGCAGGCTGGCTGCGAAGAGCGGCTAGGCGCGGTTTCCGAGCTCTCCACAAGCAGAGAAGCTGTTTGCAGCACGGAAAGTGCTTCTCTTAGCCTGGGAAGCGAGAAAGCGCCTTTTGGCCGCGCCTAGTGCTCTCGGAGGCTGCACGCTGCAGGCTGGCTGCAAAGAGCGGCTAGGCGCGGTTTCCGAGCTCTCCACAAGCAGAGAAGCTGTTTGCAGCACGGAAAGTGCTTCTCTTAGCCTGGGAAGCGAGAAAGCGCCTTTTGGCCGCGACTAGTGCTCTCGGAGGCTGCACGCTGCAGGCTGGCTGCGAAGAGCGGCTAGGCGCGGTTTCCGAGCTCTCCACAAGCAGAGAAGCTGTTTGCAGCACGGAAAGTGCTTCTCTTAGCCTGGGAAGCGAGAAAGCGCCTTTTGGCCGCGCCTAGTGCTTTCTCCGACGTTTCGCAGCAGGCTGGCTGCGAACAGCGGCTGGGCGCTGTTTCCGAGCTCTCCACAAGCAGAGAAGCTGTTTGCAGCACGGACAGTGCTTCTCTTAGCCTGGGAAGCGAGAAAGCGCCTTTTGGCCGCGACTAGTGCTCTCGGAGGCTGCACGCTGCAGGCTGGCTGCAAAGAGCGGCTAGGCGCGGTTTCCGAGCTCTCCACAAGCAGAGAAGCTGTTTGCAGCACGGACAGTGCTTCTCTTAGCCTGGGAAGCGAGAAAGCGCCTTTTGGCCGCGACTAGTGCTCTCGGAGGCTGCACGCTGCAGGCTGGCTGCAAAGAGCGGCTAGGCGCGGTTTCCGAGCTCTCCACTAGCAGAGAAGCTGTTTGCAGCACGGAAAGTGCTTCTCTTAGCCTGGGAAGCCAGAAAGCGCCTTTTGGCTGCGCCTAGTGCTCTCGGAGGCTGCACGCTGCAGGCTGGCTGCGAACAGCGGCTAGGCGCGGTTTCCGAGCTCTCCACAAGCAGAGAAGCTCTTTGCAGCACGGAAAGTGCTTCTCTTAGCCTGGGAAGCGAGAAAGCGCCTTTTGGCTGCGCCTAGTGCTCTCGGAGGCTGCACGCTGCAGGCTGGCTGCGAACAGCGGCTGGGCGCTGTTTCCGAGCTCTCCACAAGCAGAGAAGCTGTTTGCAGCACGGAAAGTGCTTCTCTTAGCCTGGGAAGCGAGAAAGCGCCTTTTGGCCGCGCCTAGTGCTCTCGGAGGCTGCACGCTGCAGGCTGGCCGCAAACAGCGGCTAGGCGCGGTTTCCGAGCTCTCCACAAGCAGAGAAGCTCTTTGCAGCACGGAAAGTTCTTCTCTTAGCCTGGGAAGCGAGAAAGCGCCTTTTGGCCGCGACTAGTGCTCTCGGAGGCTGCACGCTGCAGGCTGGCTGCGAAGAGCGGCTAGGCGCGGTTTCCGAGCTCTCCACAAGCAGAGAAGCTGTTTGCAGCACGGAAAGTGCTTCTCTTAGCCTGGGAAGCGAGAAAGAGCCTTTTGGCCGCCCCTAGTGCTTTCTCCGACGTTTCGCAGCAGGCTGGCTGCGAACAGCGGCTGGACGCTGTTTCCGAGCTCTCCACAAGCAGAGAAGCTGTTTGCAGCACGGACAGTGCTTCTCTTAGCCTGGGAAGCCAGAAAGCGCCTTTTGGCTGCGCCTAGTGATGTCGGAGGCTGCACGCTGCAGGCTGGCTGCGAACAGCGGCTAGGCGCTGTTTCCGAGCTCTCCACAAGCAGAGAAGCTGTTTGCAGCACGGAAAGTGCTTCTCTTAGCCTGGGAAGCGAGAAAGCGCTTTTTGGCCGCGCCTAGTGCTCTCGGAGGCTTCACGCTGCCGGCTGGCTGCGAAGGGCGGCTAGGCGCGGTTTCCGACCTCTCCACAAGCGGAGAAGCTGTTTGCAGCACGGAAAGTGCTTCTCTTAGCCTGGGAAGCCAGAAAGCGCCTTTTGGCCGCGCCTAGTGCTACCTCCGACGTTTCGCAGCAGGCTGGCCGCGAACAGCGGCTGGGCGCTCTTTCCGAGCTCTCCACAAGCAGAGAAGCTGTTTGCAGCACGGAAAGTGCTTCTCTTAGCCTGGGAAGCCAGAAAGCGCCTTTTGGCCGCGCCTAGTGCTCTCGGAGGCTGCACGCTGCAGGCTGGCCGCAAACAGCGGCTAGGCGCGGTTTCCGAGCTCTCCACAAGCGGAGAAGCTGTTTGCAGCACGGAAAGTGCTTCACTTAGCCTGGGAAGCCAGAAAGCGCCTTTTTGCCGCGCCTAGTGCTACCTCCGACGTTTCGCAGCAGGCTGGCCGCGAACAGCGGCTGAGCGCTGTTTCCGAGCTCTCCACAAGCAGAGAAGCTGTTTGCAGCACGGAAAGTGCTTCTCTTAGCCTGGGAAGCGAGAAAGCGCCTTTTAGCCGCGCCTAGAGCTCTCGGAGGCTGCACGCTGCAGGCTGGCTGCGAAGAGCGGCTAGGCGCGGTTTCCGAGCTCTCCACAAGCAGAGAAGCTGTTTGCAGCACGGACAGTGCTTCTCTTAGCCTGGGAAGCGACAAAGCGCCTTTTGGCTGCGCCTAGTTCTCTCGGAGGCTGCACGCTGCAGGCTGGCTGCGAACAGCGGCTAGGCGCGGTTTCCGAGCTCTCCACAAGCAGAGAAGCTGTTTGCAGCACGGAAAGTGCTTCTCTTAGCCTGGGAAGCGAGAAAGCGCCTTTTAGCCGCGCCTAGAGTTCTCGGAGGCTGCACGCTGCAGGCTGGCTGCGAAGAGCGGCTAGGCGCGGTTTCCGAGCTCTCCACAAGCAGAGAAGCTGTTTGCAGCACGGACAGTGCTTCTCTTAGCCTGGGAAGCGTGAAAGCGCCTTTTGGCCGCGCCTAGTGCTCTCGGAGGCTGCACGCTGCAGGCTGGCTGCAAAGAGCGGCTAGGCGCGGTTTCCGAGCTCTCCACAAGCAGAGAAGCTGTTTGCAGCACGGAAAGTGCTTCTCTTAGCCTGGGAAGCCAGAAAGCGCCTTTTGGCCACGCCTAGTGCTCTCGGAGGCTGCACGCTGCAGGCTGGCCGCAAACAGCGGCTAGGCGCGGTTTCCGAGCTCTCCACAAGCAGAGAAGCTCTTTGCAGCACGGAAAGTGCTTCTCTTAGCCTGGGAAGCGAGAAAGCGCCTTTTGGCCGCGACTAGTGCTCTCGGAGGCTGCACGCTGCAGGCTGGCTGCGAAGAGCGGCTAGGCGCGGTTTCCGACCTCTCCACAAGCAGAGAAGCTGTTTGCAGCACGGAAAGTGCTTCTCTTAGCCTGGGAAGCGAGAAAGCGCCTTTTGGCCGCGCCTAGTGCTTTCTCCGACGTTTCGCAGCAGGCTGGCTGCGAACAGCGGCTGGGCGCTGTTTCCGAGCTCTCCACAAGCAGAGAAGCTGTTTGCAGCACGGAAAGTGCTTCTCTTAGCCTGGGAAGCGAGAAAGCGCCTTTTGGCTGCGCCTAGTGCTCTCGGAGGCTGCACGCTGCAGGCTGGCTGCGAACAGCGGCTAGGCGCGGTTTCCGAGCTCTCCACAAGCAGAGAAGCTCTTTGCAGCACGGAAAGTGCTTCTCTTAGCCTGGGAAGCGAGAAAGCGCCTTTTGGCTGCGCCTAGTGCTCTCGGAGGCTGCACGCTGCAGGCTGGCTGCGAACAGCGGCTAGGCGCGGTTTCCGAGCTCTCCACAAGCAGAGAAGCTGTTTGCAGCACGGAAAGTGCTTCTCTTAGCCTGGGAAGCGAGAAAGCGCCTTTTAGCCGCGCCTAGAGTTCTCGGAGGCTGCACGCTGCAGGCTGGCTGCGAAGAGCGGCTAGGCGCGGTTTCCGAGCTCTCCACAAGCAGAGAAGCTGTTTGCAGCACGGAAAGTGCTTCTCTTAGCCTGGGAAGCGAGAAAGCGCCTTTTGGCCGCGCCTAGTGCTCTCGGAGGCTGCACGCTGCAGGCTGGCTGCAAAGAGCGGCTAGGCGCGGTTTCCGAGCTCTCCACAAGCAGAGAAGCTGTTTGCAGCACGGAAAGTGCTTCTCTTAGCCTGGGAAGCCAGAAAGCGCCTTTTGGCCGCGCCTAGTGCTCTCGGAGGCTGCACGCTGCAGGCTGGCCGCAAACAGCGGCTAGGCGCGGTTTCCGAGCTCTCCACAAGCAGAGAAGCTCTTTGCAGCACGGAAAGTGCTTCTCTTAGCCTGGGAAGCGAGAAAGCGCCTTTTGGCCGCGACTAGTGCTCTCGGAGGCTGCACGCAGCAGGCTGGCTGCGAAGAGCGGCTAGGCGCGGTTTCCGACCTCTCCACAAGCAGAGAAGCTGTTTGCAGCACGGAAAGTGCTTCTCTTAGCCTGGGAAGCGAGAAAGCGCCTTTTGGCCGCGCCTAGTGCTTTCTCCGACGTTTCGCAGCAGGCTGGCTGCGAACAGCGGCTGGGCGCTGTTTCCGAGCTCTCCACAAGCAGAGAAGCTGTTTGCAGCACGGAAAGTGCTTCTCTTAGCCTGGGAAGCGAGAAAGCGCCTTTTGGCTGCGCCTAGTGCTCTCGGAGGCTGCACGCTGCAGGCTGGCTGCGAACAGCGGCTAGGCGCGGTTTCCGAGCTCTCCACAAGCAGAGAAGCTCTTTGCAGCACGGAAAGTGCTTCTCTAAGCCTGGGAAGCGAGAAAGCGCCTTTTGGCTGCGCCTAGTGCTCTCGGAGGCTGCACGCTGCAGGCTGGCTGCGAACAGCGGCTGGGCGCTGTTTCCGAGCTCTCCACAAGCAGAGAAGCTGTTTGCAGCACGGAAAGTGCTTCTCTTAGCCTGGGAAGCGAGAAAGCGCCTTTTAGGCGCGCCGAGAGCTCTCGGAGGCTGCACGCTGCAGGCTGGCTGCGAAGAGCGGCTAGGCGCAGTTTCCGAGCTCTCCACAAGCAGAGAAGCTGTTTGCAGCACGGAAAGTGCTTCTCTTAGCCTGGGAAGCGAGAAAGCGCCTTTTGGCCGCGCCTAGTGCTCTCGGAGGCTGCACGTTGCAGGCTGGCTGCGAACAGCGGCTAGGCGCGGTTTCCGAGCTCTCCACAAGCAGAGAAGCTGTTTGCAGCACGGAAAGTGCTTCTCTTAGCCTGGGAAGCGAGAAAGTGCCTTTTGGCCGCGCCTAGTGCTCTCGGAGGCTGCACGCTGCAGGCTGGCTGCGAACAGCGGCTAGGCGCGGTTTCCGAGCTCTCCACAAGCAGAGAAGCTGTTTGCAGCACGGACAGTGCTTCTCTTAGCCTGGGAAGCGTGAAAGCGCCTTTTGGCCGCGACTAGTGCTCTCGGAGGCTGCACGCTGCAGGCTGGCTGCGAAGAGCGGCTAGCCGCGGTTTCCGAGCTCTCCACAAGCAGAGAAGCTGTTTGCAGCACGGACAGTGCTTCTCTTAGCCTGGGAAGCGAGAAAGCGCCTTTTGGCTGCGCCTAGTTCTCTCGGAGGCTGCACGCTGCAGGCTGGCTGCGAACACCGGCTAGGCGCGGTTTCCGAGCTCTCCACAAGCAGAGAAGCTGTTTGCAGCACGGAAAGTGCTTCTCTTAGCCTGGGAAGCGAGAAAGCGCCTTTTGGCCGCGCCTAGTGCTCTCGGAGGCTGCACGCTGCAGGCTGGCTGCGAACAGCGGCAAGGCGCGGTTTCCGAGCTCTCCACAAGCGGAGAAGCTGTTTGCAGCACGGAAAGTGCTCCTCTTAGCCTGGGAAGCGCGAAAGCGCCTTTTTGCTGCGCCTAGCGCTCTCGGAGGCTGCACGCTGCAGGCTGGCTGCGAACAGCGGCTGGGCGCTGTTTCCGAGCTGTCCACAAGCAGAGAAGCTGTTTGCAGCACGGACAGTGCTTCTCTTAGCCTGGGAAGCCAGAAAGCGCCTTTTGGCTGCGCCTAGTGATGTCGGAGGCTGCACGCTGCAGGCTGGCTGCGAACAGCGGCTAGGCGCTGTTTCCGAGCTCTCCACAAGCAGAGAAGCTGTTTGCAGCACGGAAAGTGCTTCTCTTAGCCTGGGAAGCGAGAAAGCGCTTTTTGGCCGCGCCTAGTGCTCTCGGAGGCTTCACGCTGCCGGCTGGCTGCGAAGGGCGGCTAGGCGCGGTTTCCGACCTCTCCACAAGCGGAGAAGCTGTTTGCAGCACGGAAAGTGCTTCTCTTAGCCTGGGAAGCCAGAAAGCGCCTTTTGGCCGCGCCTAGTGCTACCTCCGACGTTTCGCAGCAGGCTGGCCGCGAACAGCGGCTGGGCGCTCTTTCCGAGCTCTCCACAAGCAGAGAAGCTGTTTGCAGCACGGAAAGTGCTTCTCTTAGCCTGGGAAGCCGGAAAGGGCCTTTTGGCCGCGCCTAGTGCTCTCGGAGGCTGCACGCTGCAGGCTGGCCGCAAACAGCGGCTAGGCGCGGTTTCCGAGCTCTCCACAAGCGGAGAAGCTGTTTGCAGCACGGAAAGTGCTTCACTTAGCCTGGGAAGCCAGAAAGCGCCTTTTTGCCGCGCCTAGTGCTACCTCCGACGTTTCGCAGCAGGCTGGCCGCGAACAGCGGCTGAGCGCTGTTTCCGAGCTCTCCACAAGCAGAGAAGCTGTTTGCAGCACGGAAAGTGCTTCTCTTAGCCTGGGAAGCGAGAAAGCGCCTTTTAGCCGCGCCTAGAGCTCTCGGAGGCTGCACGCTGCAGGCTGGCTGCGAAGAGCGGCTAGGCGCGGTTTCCGAGCTCTCCACAAGCAGAGAAGCTGTTTGCAGCACGGACAGTGCTTCTCTTAGCCTGGGAAGCGAGAAAGCGCCTTTTGGCTGCGCCTAGTTCTCTCGGAGGCTGCACGCTGCAGGCTGGCTGCGAACAGCGGCTAGGCGCGGTTTCCGAGCTCTCCACAAGCAGAGAAGCTGTTTGCAGCACGGAAAGTGCTTCTCTTAGCCTGGGAAGCGAGAAAGCGCCTTTTAGCCGCGCCTAGAGTTCTCGGAGGCTGCACGCTGCAGGCTGGCTGCGAAGAGCGGCTAGGCGCGGTTTCCGAGCTCTCCACAAGCAGAGAAGCTGTTTGCAGCACGGACAGTGCTTCTCTTAGCCTGGGAAGCGAGAAAGCGCCTTTTGGCCGCGCCTAGTGCTCTCGGAGGCTGCACGCTGCAGGCTGGCTGCAAAGAGCGGCTAGGCGCGGTTTCCGAGCTCTCTACAAGCAGAGAAGCTGTTTGCAGCACGGAAAGTGCTTCTCTTAGCCTGGGAAGCGAGAAAGCGCCTTTTGGCCGCGCCTAGTGCTCTCGGAGGCTGCACGCTGCAGGCTGGCCGCAAACAGCGGCTAGGCGCGGTTTCCGAGCTCTCCACAAGCAGAGAAGCTCTTTGCAGCACGGAAAGTGCTTCTCTTAGCCTGGGAAGCGAGAAAGCGCCTTTTGGCCGCGACTAGTGCTCTCGGAGGCTGCACGCTGCAGGCTGGCTGCGAAGAGCGGCTAGGCGCGGTTTCCGACCTCTCCACAAGCAGAGAAGCTGTTTGCAGCACGGAAAGTGCTTCTCTTAGCCTGGGAAGCGAGAAAGCGCCTTTTGGCCGCGCCTAGTGCTTTCTCCGACGTTTCGCAGCAGGCTGGCTGCGAACAGCGGCTGGGCGCTGTTTCCGAGCTCTCCACAAGCAGAGAAGCTGTTTGCAGCACGGAAAGTGCTTCTCTTAGCCTGGGAAGCGAGAAAGCGCCTTTTGGCTGCGCCTAGTGCTCTCGGAGGCTGCACGCTGCAGGCTGGCTGCGAACAGCGGCTAGGCGCGGTTTCCGAGCTCTCCACAAGCAGAGAAGCTCTTTGCAGCACGGAAAGTGCTTCTCTTAGCCTGGGAAGCGAGAAAGCGCCTTTTGGCTGCGCCTAGTGCTCTCGGAGGCTGCACGCTGCAGGCTGGCTGCGAACAGCGGCTGGGCGCTGTTTCCGAGCTCTCCACAAGCAGAGAAGCTGTTTGCAGCACGGAAAGTGCTTCTCTTAGCCTGGGAAGCGAGAAAGCGCCTTTTAAGCGCGCCTAGAGCTCTCGGAGGCTGCACGCTGCAGGCTGGCTGCGAACAGCGGCTAGGCGCAGTTTCCGAGCTCTCCACAAGCAGAGAAGCTGTTTGCAGCACGGAAAGTGCTTCTCTTAGCCTGGGAAGCGAGAAAGCGCCTTTTGGCCGCGCCTAGTGCTCTCGGAGGCTGCACGTTGCAGGCTGGCTGCGAACAGCGGCTAGGCGCGGTTTCCGAGCTCTCCACAAGCAGAGAAGCTGTTTGCAGCACGGAAAGTGCTTCTCTTAGCCTGGGAAGCGAGAAAGCGCCTTTTGGCCGCGCCTAGTGCTCTCGGAGGCTGCACGCTGCAGGCTGGCTGCGAACAGCGGCTAGGCGCGGTTTCCGAGCTCTCCACAAGCAGAGAAGCTGTTTGCAGCACGGACAGTGCTTCTCTTAGCCTGGGAAGCGAGAAAGCGCCTTTTGGCCGCGACTAGTGCTCTCGGAGGCTGCACGCTGCAGGCTGGCTGCGAAGAGCGGCTAGCCGCGGTTTCCGAGCTCTCCACAAGCAGAGAAGCTGTTTGCAGCACGGACAGTGCTTCTCTTAGCCTGGGAAGCGAGAAAGCGCCTTTTGGCCGCGCCTAGTGCTCTCGGAGGCTGCACGCTGCAGGCTGGCTGCGAACAGCGGCAAGGCGCGGTTTCCGAGCTCTCCACAAGCGGAGAAGCTGTTTGCAGCACGGAAAGTGCTCCTCTTAGCCTGGGAAGCCAGAAAGCTCCTTTTGGCCGCGCCTAGTGCTGTCGGAGGCGGCACGCTGCAGGCTGGCTGCTAACAGCGGCTAGGCGCGGTTTCCGAGCTCTCCACAAGCAGAGAAGCTGTTTGCAGCACGGAAAGTGCTTCTCTTAGCCTGGGAAGCGCGAAAGCGCCTTTTGGCTGCGCCTAGCGCTCTCGGAGGCTGCACGCTGCAGGCTGGCTGCGAACAGCGGCTGGGCGCTGTTTCCGAGCTCTCCACAAGCAGAGAAGCTGTTTGCAGCACGGACAGTGCTTCTCTTAGCCTGGGAAGCCAGAAAGCGCCATTTGGCTGCGCCTAGTGATGTCGGAGGCGGCACGCTGCAGGCTGGCTGCAAACAGCGGCTAGGCGCTGTTTCCGAGCTCTCCACAAGCAGAGAAGCTGTTTGCAGCACGGAAAGTGCTTCTCTTAGCCTGGGAAGCGAGAAAGCGCTTTTTGGCCGCGCCTAGTGCTCTCGGAGGCTTCACGCTGCCGGCTGGCTGCGAAGAGCGGCTAGGCGCGGTTTCCGACCTCTCCACAAGCGGAGAAGCTGTTTGCAGCACGGAAAGTGCTTCTCTTAGCCTGGGAAGCCAGAAAGCGCCTTTTGGCCGCGCCTAGTGCTACCTCCGACGTTTCGCCGCAGGCTGGCCGCGAACAGCGGCTGGGCGCTCTTTCCGAGCTCTCCACAAGCAGAGAAGCTGTTTGCAGCACGGAAAGTGCTTCTCTTAGCCTGGGAAGCCAGAAAGCGCCTTTTGGCCGCGCTTAGTGCTCTCGGAGGCTGCACGCTGCAGGCTGGCCGCAAACAGCGGCTAGGCGCGGTTTCCGAGCTCTCCACAAGCGGAGAAGCTGTTTGCAGCACGGAAAGTGCTTCTCTTAGCCTGGGAAGCCAGAAAGCGCCTTTTGGCTGCGCCTAGTGCTACCTCCGACGTTTCGCAGCAGGCTGGCCGCGAACAGCGGCTGAGCGCTGTTTCCGAGCTCTCCACAAGCAGAGAAGCTGTTTGCAGCACGGAAAGTGCTTCTCTTAGCCTGGGAAGCGAGAAAGCGCCTTTTAGCCGCGCCTAGAGTTCTCGGAGGCTGCACGCTGCAGGCTGGCTGCGAACAGCGGCAAGGCGCGGTTTCCGAGCTCTCCACAAGCAGAGAAGCTGTTTGCAGCACGGAAAGTGCTCCTCTTAGCCTGGGAAGCCAGAAAGCTCCTTTTGGCCGCGCCTAGTGCTGTCGGAGGCGGCACGCTGCAGGCTGGCTGCGAACAGCGGCTAGGCGCGGTTTCCGAGCTCTCCACAAGCAGAGAAGCTGTTTGCAGCACGGAAAGTGCTTCTCTTAGCCTGGGAAGCGCGAAAGCGCCTTTTGGCTGCGCCTAGCGCTCTCGGAGGCTGCACGCTGCAGGCTGGCTGCGAACAGCGGCTGGGCGCTGTTTCCGAGCTCTCCACAAGCAGAGAAGCTGTTTGCAGCACGGACAGTGCTTCTCTTAGCCTGGGAAGCCAGAAAGCGCCTTTTGGCTGCGCCTAGTGATGTCGGAGGCGGCACGCTGCAGGCTGGCTGCGAACAGCGGCTAGGCGCTGTTTCCGAGCTCTCCACAAGCAGAGAAGCTGTTTGCAGCACGGAAAGTGCTTCTCTTAGCCTGGGAAGCGAGAAAGCGCTTTTTGGCCGCGCCTAGTGCTCTCGGAGGCTTCACGCTGCCGGCTGGCTGCGAAGAGCGGCTAGGCGCGGTTTCCGACCTCTCCAGAAGCGGAGAAGCTGTTTGCAGCACGGAAAGTGCTTCTCTTAGCCTGGGAAGCAAGAAAGCGCCTTTTGGCCGCGCCTAGTGCTACCTCCGACGTTTCGCAGCAGGCTGGCCGCGAACAGCGGCTGGGCGCTCTTTCCGAGCTCTCCACAAGCAGAGAAGCTGTTTGCAGCACGGAAAGTGCTTCTCTTAGCCTGGGAAGCCAGAAAGCGCCTTTTGGCCGCGCCTAGTGCTCTCGGAGGCTGCACGCTGCAGGCTGGCTGCAAAGAGCGGCTAGGCGCGGTTTCCGAGCTCTCCACAAGCAGAGAAGCTGTTTGCAGCACGGAAAGTGCTTCTCTTAGCCTGGGAAGCCAGAAAGCGCCTTTTAGCCGCGCCTAGAGCTCTCGGAGGCTGCATGCTGCAGGCTGGCTGCGGGCAGCGG
The DNA here is from genome assembly GCF_029207755.1 of Chamaea fasciata. Lineage (NCBI taxonomy): Eukaryota > Metazoa > Chordata > Aves > Passeriformes > Sylviidae > Chamaea > Chamaea fasciata. The sequence goes on along the minus strand of NW_027094958.1, from coordinate 3,977 downwards.
CTAGGCGCGGTTTCCGAGCTCTCCACAAGCAGAGAAGCTGTTTGCAGCACGGAAAGTGCTTCTCTTAGCCTGGGAAGCGAGAAAGCGCCTTTTGGCCGCGCCTAGTGCTTTCTCCGACGTTTCGCAGCAGGCTGGCGGCGAACAGCGGCTGGGCGCTGTTTCCGAGCTCTCCACAAGCAGAGAAGCAGTTTGCAGCACGGAAAGTGCTTCTCTTAGCCTGGGAAGCCAGAAAGCGCCTTTTAGCCGCGCCTAGAGCTCTCGGAGGCTGCATGCTGCAGGCTGGCTGCGGGCAGCGGCTAGGCGCGGTTTCCGAGCTCTCCACAAGCAGAGAAGCTGTTTGCAGCACGGAAAGTGCTTCTCTTAGCCTGGGAAGCGAGAAAGCGCCTTTTGGCTGCGCCTAGTGCTCTCGGAGGCTGCACGCTGCAGGCTGGCTGCGAACAGCGGCTAGGCGCGGTTTCCGAGCTCTCCAGAAGCAGAGAAGCTCTTTGCAGCACGGAAAGTGCTTCTCTTAGCCTGGGAAGCGAGAAAGCGCCTTTTGGCTGCGCCTAGTGCTCTCGGAGGCTGCACGCTGCAGGCTGGCTGCGAACAGCGGCTGGGCGCTGTTTCCGAGCTCTCCACAAGCAGAGAAGCTGTTTGCAGCACGGACAGTGCTTCTCTTAGCCTGGGAAGCGAGAAAGCGCCTTTTAGGCGCGCCTAGAGCTCTCGGAGGCTGCACGCTGCAGGCTGGCTGCGAAGAGCGGCTAGGCGCAGTTTCCGAGCTCTCCACAAGCAGAGAAGCTGTTTGCAGCACGGAAAGTGCTTCTCTTAGCCTGGGAAGCGAGAAAGCGCCTTTTGGCCGCGCCTAGTGCTCTCGGAGGCTGCACGTTGCAGGCTGGCTGCGAACAGCGGCTAGGCGCGGTTTCCGAGCTCTCCACAAGCAGAGAAGCTGTTTGCAGCACGGACAGTGCTTCTCTTAGCCTGGGAAGCGAGAAAGCGCCTTTTGGCCGCGCCTAGTGCTCTCTGAGGCTGCACGCTGCAGGCTGGCTGCGAACAGCGGCTAGGCGCGGTTTCCGAGCTCTCCACAAGCAGAGAAGCTGTTTGCAGCACGGACAGTGCTTCTCTTAGCCTGGGAAGCGAGAAAGCGCCTTTTGGCCGCGACTAGTGCTCTCGGAGGCAGCACGCTGCAGGCTGGCTGCGAAGAGCGGGTAGGCGCGGTTTCCGAGCTCTCCACAAGCAGAGAAGCTGTTTGCAGCACGGAAAGTGCTTCTCTTAGCCTGGGAAGCGAGAAAGCGCCTTTTGGCCGCGCCTAGTGCTTTCTCCGACGTTTCGCAGCAGGCTGGCGGCGAACAGCGGCTGGGCGCTGTTTCCGAGCTCTCCACAAGCAGAGAAGCAGTTTGCAGCACGGAAAGTGCTTCTCTTAGCCTGGGAAGCCAGAAAGCGCCTTTTAGCCGCGCCTAGAGCTCTCGGAGGCTGCATGCTGCAGGCTGGCTGCGGGCAGCGGCTAGGCGCGGTTTCCGAGCTCTCCACAAGCAGAGAAGCTGTTTGCAGCACGGGAAAGTGCTTCTCTTAGCCTGGGAAGCGAGAAAGCGCCTTTTGGCTGCGCCTAGTGCTCTCGGAGGCTGCACGCTGCAGGCTGGCTGCGAACAGCGGCTAGGCGCGGTTTCCGAGCTCTCTCCAGAAGCAGAGAAGCTCTTTGCAGCACGGAAAGTGCTTCTCTTAGCCTGGGAAGCGAGAAAGCGCCTTTTGGCTGCGCCTAGTGCTCTCGGAGGCTGCACGCTGCAGGCTGGCTGCGAACAGCGGCTGGGCGCTGTTTCCGAGCTCTCCACAAGCAGAGAAGCTGTTTGCAGCACGGACAGTGCTTCTCTTAGCCTGGGAAGCGAGAAAGCGCCTTTTAGGCGCGCCTAGAGCTCTCGGAGGCTGCACGCTGCAGGCTGGCTGCGAAGAGCGGCTAGGCGCAGTTTCCGAGCTCTCCACAAGCAGAGAAGCTGTTTGCAGCACGGAAAGTGCTTCTCTTAGCCTGGGAAGCGAGAAAGCGCCTTTTGGCCGCGCCTAGTGCTCTCGGAGGCTGCACGTTGCAGGCTGGCTGCGAACAGCGGCTAGGCGCGGTTTCCGAGCTCTCCACAAGCAGAGAAGCTGTTTGCAGCACGGACAGTGCTTCTCTTAGCCTGGGAAGCGAGAAAGCGCCTTTTGGCCGCGCCTAGTGCTCTCTGAGGCTGCACGCTGCAGGCTGGCTGCGAACAGCGGCTAGGCGCGGTTTCCGAGCTCTCCACAAGCAGAGAAGCTGTTTGCAGCACGGACAGTGCTTCTCTTAGCCTGGGAAGCGAGAAAGCGCCTTTTGGCCGCGCCTAGTGCTCTCGGAGGCTGCACGCTGCCGGCTGGCTGCGAAGAGCGGCTAGGCGCGGTTTCCGAGCTCTCCACAAGCGGAGAAGCTGTTTGCAGCACGGAAAGTGCTTCTCTTAGCCTGGGAAGCGAGAAAGCGCCTTTTAGCCGCGCCTAGAGTTCTCGGAGGCTGCACGCTGCCGGCTGGCTGCGAACAGCGGCTAGGCGCGGTTTCCGAGCTCACCACAAGCGGAGAAGCTGTTTGCAGCACGGAAAGTGCTTCTCTTAGCCTGGGAAGCCAGAAAGCGCCTTTTGGCCGCGACTAGTGCTACCTCCGACGTTTCGCAGCAGGCTGGCCGCGAACAGCGGCTGAGCGCTGTTTCCGAGCTCTCCACAAGCAGAGAAGCTGTTTGCAGCACGGAAAGTGCTTCTCTTAGCCTGGGAAGCGAGAAAGCGCCTTTTAGCCGCGCCTAGAGTTCTCGGAGGCTGCACGCTGCAGGCTGGCTGCGAAGAGCGGCTAGGCGCGGTTTCCGAGCTCTCCACAAGCAGAGAAGCTGTTCAGCACGGACAGTGCTTCTCTTAGCCTGGGAAGCGAGAAAGCGCCTTTTGGCCGCGCCTAGTGCTCTCGGAGGCTGCACGCTGCAGGCTGGCTGCAAAGAGCGGCTAGGCGCGGTTTCCGAGCTCTCCACAAGCAGAGAAGCTGTTTGCAGCACGGAAAGTGCTTCTCTTAGCCTGGGAAGCCAGAAAGAGCCTTTTGGCCGCGACTAGTGCTCTCGGAGGCTGCACGCTGCAGGCTGGCCGCAAACAGCGGCTAGGCGCGGTTTCCGAGCTCTCCACAAGCAGAGAAGCTCTTTGCAGCACGGAAAGTGCTTCTCTTAGCCTGGGAAGCGAGAAAGCGCCTTTTGGCCGCGACTAGTGCTCTCGGAGGCTGAACGCTGCAGGCTGGCTGCGAAGAGCGGCTAGGCGCGGTTTCCGAGCTCTCCACAAGCAGAGAAGCTGTTTGCAGCACGGAAAGTGCTTCTCTTAGCCTGGGAAGCGAGAAAGCGCCTTTTGGCCGCGCCTAGTGCTTTCTCCGACGTTTCGCAGCAGGCTGGCTGCGAACAGCGGCTGGGCGCTGTTTCCGAGGTCTCCACAAGCAGAGAAGCTGTTTGCAGCACGGACAGTGCTTCTCTTAGCCTGGGAAGCGAGAAAGCGCCTTTTAGCCGCGCCTAGAGCTCTCGGAGGCTGCATGCTGCAGGCTGGCTGCGGGCAGCAGCTAGGCGCGGTTTCCGAGCTCTCCACAAGCAGAGAAGCTGTTTGCAGCACGGACAGTGCTTCTCTTAGCCTGGGAAGCGAGAAAGCGCCTTTTGGCCGCGACTAGTGCTCTCGGAGGCTGCACGCTGCAGGCTGGCTGCAAAGAGCGGCTAGGCGCGGTTTCCGAGCTCTCCACAAGCAGAGAAGCTGTTTGCAGCACGGAAAGTGCTTCTCTTAGCCTGGGAAGCGAGAAAGCGCCTTTTGGCTGCGCCTAGTGCTCTCGGAGGCTGCACGCTGCAGGCTGGCTGCGAACAGCGGCTAGGCGCGGTTTCCGAGCTCTCCACAAGCAGAGAAGCTCTTTGCAGCACGGAAAGTGCTTCTCTTAGCCTGGGAAGCGAGAAAGCGTTTTTGGCCTGCGCCTAGTGCTCTCGGAGGCTGCACGCTGC
>NW_027094957.1:0-41943 GCF_029207755.1 Chamaea fasciata | reverse complement strand
GACAGCCAGGGCACCCCGAGGGACACCAGGGCACCCCCAGGGACACCTAGGCGACCTCCAGGGACATCTAGGGGACAGCCAGGGCCCCCCCAGGGACAGCCAGGGCACCCCCAGGGACACCTAGGGGAACGCCAGGGCACCCCAGGGACAGCCAGGGCACCCCCAGGGACACCTAGGGGACAGCCAGGGCCCCCCCAGGGACACCTAGGGGACAGCCAGGGCACCCCAGGGACACTCAGGGCACCCCCAGGGACACCTAGGGGACAGCCAGGGCATCCCGAGGGACAGGGAGGGCACCCACAGGGACACCTAGGAGACAGCCAGGGCACGCCAGGGACACCCAAGGCACTCCCAGGGACACTTAGGAGACAGCCAGGGCACGCCAGGGACACCCAGGGCACCCGCAGGGACACCTAGGGGAGAGCCAGGGCACCCCCAGGGACACTGAGGGGACAGCCAGGGCACCCCAGGGACACCTAGGGCACCGCCAGGGCACCCTAGGGACAGCCAGGGCAGCCCAGGGACACCTACGGGACAGCCAGGGCACCCTCTGGGACACCAAGGAGAGCCAGGGCACCCCAAGGACAGCCAGGGCAGCCCAGGGACACCCAGGGTACCCCAGGGACACGTAGGGGACCTCCCGGGCACCCCAGGCACACCCAGGGCCCCCCCAGGGACACCTACGGGACAGCCAGGGAACGCCAGGGACACCATGGGCACACCCAGGGACACCTAGGGGACAGCCAGGGCACCCCCAGGGACACGTAGGGGACAGCCAGGGCACCCTAGGGACAGGCAGGGCACCCCCAGGGACACCCAGGGTACCCCCAGGGACAATGAGGGGACAGCCAGGGCACCCTAGGGACAGCCATGGCACCCTAGGGACAGCCAGGGCACCCCCAGAGACACCGAGGGCACAGCCAGGGCACCCTAGGGACAGCCAGGGCACCCCCAGGGACACCTAAGGGACAGGCAGGGACCTCCTAGGGACACTCTGGGCACCCCAAGGGACACCTTGGGGTCAGCCAGGGCACCCCAGGGACACCCAGGGCACCCCCAGGGACACGGAGGGGACAGCTAGGGCACCCCCAGGGACACCTAGGGCAAGGCAGGACACCCCCAGGGACACCTAGGGGACAGCCAGGGAACCCCAGGGACACCCTGTGCACCCCCAGGGACACCTAGGGGACAGCCAGGGCCCCCCCCAGGACACCTAGGGGACCGCCAGGGAACCCCAGGGACACCCTGTGCACGCCCAGGGACACCCAGGGCCCCCCCCGGGACACCTAGAGGACAGCCAAGGCACCCTAGGGACAGCCAGGGCACCCCCAGGGACACCGAGGGCACAGCCAGGGCACCCCCAGGGACACCAAGGGGACATCCAGAGCACCCCAGGGACAGCCAGGGCACCCCCAGGGACACCTAAGGAACACCCTGGGCACCCCCAGGGACACCAAGGGGACCCCCAGGGACACCTAGGGGACAGGCAGGGCACCCCCAGGGACACTGACGGAGCAGCCAGGGCACCCCCAGAGACCCCTAGGGGACAGCCAGGGCACTCCCAGGGACACTTTGGGCACCCACAGGGACACCTTGGGGACAGCTAGGGCACCCCAGGGACAGCCAGGGCACTGCCAGGGACACCTAGGGAACAGCCAGGGCACCCCAGGGACAGCGAGGGAACCCCCAGGGACACCCAGGGCACCCCCAGGGACACCTAGGGGACAGCCAGGGCGCCCCCAGGGACACCCAGGGCACCCCCAGGGACACCTAGGGGACAGCCAGGGCACCCCCAGGGACACCCAGGGCACCCCCAGGGACACCTAGGGGACAGCCAGGGCACCCCCAGCGACACCTAGGGGAGAGGCAGGACAGCCCCAGGGACACCTAGGGGACAGCCAGGGCACCCCAAGGGACACCTAGGTGACAGCCAGGGCACCCAAGGGACAGCCAGGGTATCCCCAGGGACCCCTAGGGCACAACCAGGGCACCCTAGGGACAGCCAGGGCACCGCCAGGGACACCAAGGGGACATCCAGAGCACCCCAGGGACAGCCAGGGCACCCCCAGGGACACCTAAGGAACACCCTGGGCACCCCCAGGGACACCAAGGGGACCCCCAGGGACACCTAGGGGACAGGCAGTGCACCCCCAGGGACAATGACGGGACAGCCAGGGCACCCCCAGAGACCCCTAGGGGACAGCCAGGGCACTCCCAGGGACACTTTGGGCACCCACAGGGACACCTTGGGGACAGCCAGGGCACCCCAGGGACAGCCAGGGCACCGCCAGGGACACCTAGGGGACCTCCAGGGCACCCCCAGGGACACCCAGGGCACCCCCAGGGCCACCTAGGGAACAGCCAGGGCACCCCAGGGACAGCGAGGGAACCCCCAGGGACACCCAGGGCACCCCCAGGGACACCTAGGGGACAGCCAGGGCACCCCCAGGGACACCCAGGGCACCCCCAGGGACACCTAGGGGACAGCCAGGGCACCCCCAGGGACACCTAGGGGAGAGGCAGAGCACCCCCAGGGACACCTAGGGGACAGCCAGAGCACCCCAAGGGACACCTAGGTGACAGCCAGGGCACCCTAGGGACAGCCAGGGCACCCCCAGGGACCCCTAGGGCACAGCCAGGGCTCCCTAGGGACAGCCAGGGCACCCCCAGGGACACCAAGGGCACAGCCAGAGCACCCCAGGGACAGCCAGGGCACCGCCAGGGACACCTAAAAAACACCCTGGGCACCCCCAGGGACACCAAAGGGACCCCCAGGGACACCTAGGGGACAGGCAGGGCACCCCCAGGGACACTGACGGGACAGCCAGGGCACCCCCAGATACCCCTAGGGGACAGCCAGGGCACTCCCAGGGACACTTTGGGCACCCACAGGGACACCTTGGGGACAGCCAGGGCACACCAGGAACACCCAGGGCACCCCCAGGGACACATCGGGGACCTCAAGGGCACCCCCAGGGACACCCAGGGCACCCCCAGGGCCACCTAGGGGACAGCCAGGGCACCCCAGGGACAGCCAGGGCCCCCCCAGGGACACATAGGAGACAGCCAGGGCACCCCAGGCACACCAAGGGCGCCCCCAGGGACACCTAGGGGACAGCCAGGGCACCCCCAGGAACACCGAGGTCACCCCCAGGGACACCTAGGGCACCCCCAGAGACACCGAGAGCACAGCCAGGGCGCCCTAGGGACAGCCAGGGCACCCCCAGGGACACCTAGGGGACAGCCAGGGCACCCCCAGGGACACCTAGAAGACAGCCAGGGCAACCCCAGGGACACCTAGGGGACAGCCAGGGCACCCCCAGGGACACCTAGGGGACAGCCAGGGCACTCCAGAGACAGCCAGGGCACCCCCAGGGACACCTAGGGGACAGCCAGGGCACCCGAGGGACAGCCAGAGCACCCCCAGGGACACCAAGGGCACAGCCAGGGCACCCTAGGGACAGCCAGGGCAACGACAGGGACACCTAGGGGACAGCCAGGGCATCCCCAGGGACACCTAGGGGACAGGCAGGGCACCCCCAGAGACACCTAGGGGACAGCCAGGGCCCCCCCAGGGACAACTAGGGGACAGCCAGGGCACTCCAGGGACACCCAGGGCACCGCCAGGGACTCCTAGGGGACAGCCAGGGCACCCTAAAGACAGCCAGGGCACCCCCAGGGACACCTAGGGGACAGGCAGGGCACCCCCAGGGACACCGAGGGGAAAGCCAGGGCACCCCCAGGGACACCTAGGGGACAGCCAGGGCCCCCACAGGGACAACTAGGGGACAGCCAGGGCACTCCAGGGACACCCAGGGCACCCCCAGGGACACCTAGGGGACAGCCAGGGCACCCTAAAAACAGCCAGGGCACCCCCAGGGACACCGAGGGGAAAGCCAGGGCACCCCCAGGGACACCCAGGGCACCCCCAGGGACACCTAGGGAACAGCCAGGGCATCCCCAGGGACACCCAGGGCACCCCCAGGAACACCTAGAGGACAGCCAGGGCACCCTAGGGACAGCCAGGGCACCCCCAGGGACACCAAGGGCACAGACAGGGCACCCTAGGGACACCAAGGGGACAGCCAGGGCACCCCCAGGGACACCTAGGGGACAGGCAGGGCACCCCCAGAGACCCTTAGGGGACAGCCAGGGCCCCCCCAGGGACACCCAGGGCACCCCCAGGGACACCTAGGGGACAGCCAGGGCGTCCCCAGGGAGACCCAGGGCAACCCCAGGGACACCTAGAGGACAGCCAGGGCACCCCAGGCACACTCACGGCACCCCCAGGGACACACCTAGGGGACAGCCAGGGCACCTCGAGGGACACCAGGGCACCCCCAGGGACACCTAGGGGACAGCCAGGGCACCCCAGGGACAGCGAGGGCACCCCCAGGGACACCTAGGCGACCTCCAGGGACATCTAGGGGACAGCCAGGGCACCCCAGGGACAGCCAGGGCACCCCAAGGGACACCTAGGGGACAGCCAGGGCCCCCCCAGGGACACCTAGGGGACAGCCAGGGCACCCCAGGGACACCAAGGGCACCCCCAGGGACACCTAGGGGACAGCCAGGGCATCCCGAGGGACAGGGAGGGCACCCACAGGGACACCTAGGAGACAGCCAGGGCACGCCAGGGACACCCAGGGCACCCCCAGGGACACCTAGGAGACAGCCAGGGCACGCCAGGGACACCCAGGGCACCCTCAGGGACCCCTAGGGGAGAGCCAGGGCACCATAGGGACAGCCAGGGCAGCCCAGGGACACCAAGGACAGCCAGGGCACCCCAAGGACAGCCAGGGCAGCCCAGGGACACCCAGGGTACTCCAGGGACACGTAGGGGACCTCCCGGGCACCCCAGGGACACCCAGGGCCCCCCCAGGGACACCTACGGGACAGCCAGGGAACGCCAGGGACACCATGGGCACGCCCAGGGACACCTAGGGGACAGCCAGGGCACCCCCAGGGACATTTAGGGGACAGCCAGGGCACTCCAGGGACACCCAGGGCACCCCCAGTGACACCTACGGGACAGGCCGAACACCCCCAGGGACACCTAGGGGACAGGCAGGGCACCCCCAGGGACACTGACGGGACAGCCAGGGCACCCCCAGAGACCCCTAGGGGACAGCCAGGGCACTCCCAGGGACACTCTGGGCACCCACAGGGACACCTTGAAGACAGCCAGGGCACCTCAGGGACATCCAGGGCACCCACAGGGACACCTAGGGAACAGCCAGGGCACCTTAGGGACCGCCAGGGCACCCCCAGGGACACCCAGGGCACCCCCAGGGACACGAAGGGGACAGCCAGGGCACCCCAGGGACACCTAGGGGATAGGCAGGGCACCCCCAGGGACACCCAGGGCACCCCCAACGACACTTAGGGGACAGGCAGGGCACCCCCAGGGACACTGACGAGACAGCCAGGGCACCCCCAGGGACACCTAGGGGACAGCCAGGGCACCCCCAGGGACACGCAGGGAACCCCCAGGGACACCTAGGGGAAAGCCAGGGCACCCTAAGGACACCTAGGGGAAGGCAGGACACCCCCTGGGACAAGTCGGGGACAGGCAGGGCACCCCCAGGGACACCTAGGGGACAGCCAGGGCCCCCCCAAGGACACCTAGGGGAAAAGCAGGGCACCCCCAGGGACACCGAGGGGACAGCCAGGGCACCCCCAGGGACACCTAGGGGACAGCCAAGGCACCCTAGCGACAGCCAGGGCACCCCCAGGGACACCTAGGGGACAGCCAGGGCACCCCCAGGGACACCGAGAGGACAGGCAGGGCACCCCCAGGGACACCTTGGCGACAGCCAGAGCACCCCAGGGACAGCCAGGGCACCCCCAGGGACACCTAGGGGACCTCCAGGGCGCCCCCAGGGACACCCAGGGCACCCCCAGGGACACCTAGGGGACAGCCAGGGCACCCCCAGGGACACCCAGGGCACCTCCAGGGACACCTAGGGGACAGCCAGGGCACCCCCAGGGACACCTAGGGGAGAGGCAGGGCACCCCCAGGGACACCTAGGGGACAGCCAGGGCACCCCAAGGGACACCTAGGTGACAGCCAGGGCACCCTAGGGACAGCTAGGGCACCCCCAGGGACCCCTAGGGCACAGCCAGGGCACCCTAGGGACAGCCAGGGCACCCCCAGGGACACCAAGGGGACATCCAGAGCACCCCAGGGACAGCCAGGGCACCCCCAGGGACACCTAAGGAACACCCTGGGCACCCCCAGGGACACCAAGGGGACCCCCAGGGACACCTAGGGGACAGGCAGGGCACCCCCAGGGACACTGACGGGACAGCCAGGGCACCCCCAGAGACCCCTAGGGGACAGCCAGGGCACTCCCAGGGACATTTTGGGCACCCACAGGGACACCTTGGGGACAGCTAGGGCACCCCAGGGACAGCCAGGGCACCGCCAGGGACACCTAGGGGACCTCCAGGGCACCCCCAGGGACACCCAGGGCACCCCCAGGGCCACCTAGGGAACAGCCAGGGCACCCCAGGGACAGCGAGGGAACCCCCAGGGACACCCAGGGTACCCCCAGGGACACCTAGGGGACAGCCAGGGCACCCCCAGGGACACCCAGGGCACCCCCAGGGACACCTAGGGGACAGCCAGGGCACCCCCAGGGACACCTAGGGGAGAGGCAGAGCACCCCCAGGGACACCTAGGGGACAGGCAGGGCACCCCAAGGGACAGCCAGGGCACCCCCTGGGACCCCTAGGGCACAGCCAGGGCACCCTAGGGACAGCCAGGGCACCCCCAGGGACACCAAGGGGACATCCAGAGCACCCCAGGGACAGCCAGGGCACCCCCAGGGACACCAAGGGGACCCCCAGGGACACCTAGGGGACAGGCAAGGCACCCCCAGGGACACTGACGGGACAGCCAGGGCACCCCCAGATACCCCTAGGGGACAGCCAGGGCACTCCCAGGGACACTTTGGGCACCCACAGGGACACCTTGGGGACAGCCAGGGCACACCAGGGACACCCAGGGCACCCCCAGGGACACCTAGGGGACCTCAAGGGCACCCCCAGGGACACCCAGGGCACCCCCAGGGCCACCTAGGGGACAGCCAGGGCACCCCAGGGACAGCCAGGGCCCCCCCAGGGACACATAGGAGACAGCCAGGGCACCCCCAGGAACACCGAGGTCACCCCCAGGGACACCTAGGGGACAGCCAGGGCACCCCCAGGGACACCTAGAAGACAGCCAGGGCACTCCCAGGGACACCTAGGGGACAGCCAGGGCACCCCCACGGACACCTAGGGGACAGCCAGGGCACTCCAGAGACAGCCAGGGCACCCCCAGGGACACCTAGGGGACAGCCAGGGCACCCGAGGGACAGCCAGAGCACCCCCAGGGACACCAAGGGCACAGCCAGGGCACCCTAGGGACAGCCAGGGCAACGACAGGGACACCTAGGGGACAGCCAGGGCATCCCCAGGGACACCTAGGGGACAGGCAGGGCACCCCCAGGGACACCTAGGGGACAGCCAGGGCCCCCCCAGGGACAACTAGGGGACAGCCAGGGCACTCCAGGGACACCCAGGGCACCCCCAGGGACACCTAGGGGACAGCCAGGGCACCCTAAAGACAGCCAGGGCACCCCCAGGGACACCTAGGGGACAGCCAGGGCCCCCACAGGGACAACTAGGGGACAGCCAGGGCACTCCAGGGACACCCAGGGCACCCCCAGGGACACCTAGGGGACAGCCAGGGCACCCTAAAAACAGCCAGGGCACCCCCAGGGACACCTAGGGGACAGGCAGGGCACCCCCAGGGACACCGAGGGGAAAGCCAGGGCACCCCCAGGGACACCCAGGGCACCCCCAGGGACACCTAGGGAACAGCCAGGGCATCCCCAGGGACACCCAAGGCACCCCCAGGGACACCTAGAGGACAGCCAGGGCACCCTAGGGACAGCCAGGGCACCCCCAGGGACACCAAGGGCACAGACAGGGCACCCTAGGGACACCAAGGGGACAGCCAGGGCACCCCCAGGGACACCTAGGGGACAGGCAGGGCACCCCCAGAGACCCTTAGGGGACAGCCAGGGCCCCCCCAGGGACACCCAGGGCACCCCCAGGGACACCTAGGGGACAGCCTGGGCGTCCCCAGGGAGACCCAGGGCAACCCCAGGGACACCTAGAGGACAGCCAGGGCACCCCAGGCACACTCACGGCACCCCCAGGGACACCTAGGGGACAGCCAGGGCACCTCGAGGGACACCAGGGCACCCCCAGGGACACCTAGGGGACAGCCAGGGCACCCCAGGGACAGCGAGGGCACCCCCAGGGACACCTAGGCGACCTCCAGGGACATCTAGGGGACAGCCAGGGCACCCAGCCCAGGGACAGCCAGGGCACCCCCAGGGACACCTAGGGGACAGCCAGGGCACCCCAGGGACAGCCAGGGCACCCCCAGGGACACCTAGGGGACAGCCAGGGCCCCCCCAGGGACACCTAGGGGACAGCCAGGGCACCCCAGGGACACCAAGGGCACCCCCAGGGACACCTAGGGGACAGCCAGGGCATCCCGAGGGACAGGGAGGGCACCCACAGGGACACCTAGGAGACAGCCAGGGCACGCCAGGGACACCCAGGGCACCCCCAGGGACACCTAGGAAACAGCCAGGGCACGCCAGGGACACCCAGGGCACCCTCAGGGACCCCTAGGGGAGAGCCAGGGCACCATAGGGACAGCCAGGGCAGCCCAGGGACACCAAGGACAGCCAGGGCACCCCAAGGACAGCCAGGGCAGCCCAGGGACACCTACGGGAAAGCCAGGGCACCCCAGGGCAGCCCAGGGACACCCAGGGTACTCCAGGGACACGTAGGGGACCTCCCGGGCACCCCAGGGACACCCAGGGCCCCCCCAGGGACACCTACGGGACAGCCAGGGAACGCCAGGGACACCATGGGCACGCCCAGGGACACCTAGGGGACAGCCAGGGCACCCCCAGGGACATTTAGGGGACAGCCAGGGCACTCCAGGGACACCCAGGGCACCCCCAGTGACACCTAGGGGACAGGCCGAGCACCCCCAGGGACACCTAGGGGACAGGCAGGGCACCCCCAGGGACACTGACGGGACAGCCAGGGCACCCCCAGAGACCCCTAGGGGACAGCCAGGGCACTCCCAGGGACACTCTGGGCACCCACAGGGACACCTTGAAGACAGCCAGGGCACCTCAGGGACACCCAGGGCACCCCCAGGGACACGAAGGGGACAGCCAGGGCACCCCAGGGACACCTAGGGGACAGGCAGGGCACCCCCAGGGACACCCAGGGCACCCCCAACGACACTTAGGGGACAGGCAGGGCACCCCCAGGGACACTGACGAGACAGCCAGGGCACCCCCAGGGACACCTAGGGGACAGCCAGGGCACCCCCAGGGACACGCAGGGAACCCCCAGGGACACCTAGGGGAAAGCCAGGGCACCCTAAGGACATCTAGGGGAAGGCAGGACACCCCCTGGGACAAGTCGGGGACAGGCAGGGCACCCCCAGGGACACCTAGGGGACAGCCAGGGCCCCCCCAAGGACACCTAGGGGAAAAGCAGGGCACCCCCAGGGACACCGAGGGGACAGCCAGGGCACCCCCAGGGACACCTAGGGGACAGCCAAGGCACCCTAGCGACAGCCAGGGCACCCCCAGGGACACCTAGGGGACAGCCAGGGCAACCCCAGGGACACCGAGAGGACAGGCAGGGCACCCCCAGGGACACCTTGGCGACAGCCAGAGCACCCCAGGGACAGCCAGGGCACCCCCAGGGACACCTAGGGGACCTCCAGGGCACCCCCAGGGACACCCAGGGCACCCCCATGGCCACCCAGCGGACAGCCAGGGAACCCCAGGGACAGCGAGGGCACCCCCAGGGACACCCAGGGCACCCCCAGGGACACCTAGGGGACAGCCAGGGCACCCCCTGGGACACCCAGGGCACCCCCAGGGACACCTAGGGGACAGCCAGGGCACCCCCAGGGACACCTAGGGGAGAGGCAGGGCACCCCCAGGGACACCTAGGGGACAGCCAGGGCACCCCAAGGGGACACCTAGGTGACAGCCAGGGCACCCTAGGGACAGCTAGGGCACCCCCAGGGACCCCTAGGGCACAGCCAGGGCACCCTAGGGATAGCCAGGGCACCCCCAGGGACACCAAGGGGACATCCAGAGCACCCCAGGGACAGCCAGGGCACCCCCAGGGACACCTAAGGAACACCCTGGGCACCCCCAGGGACACCAAGGGGACCCCCAGGGACACCTAGGGGACAGGCAGGGCACCCCCAGGGACACTGACGGGACAGCCAGGGCACCCCCAGAGACCCCTAGGGGACAGCCAGGGCACTCCCAGGGACACTTTGGGCACCCACAGGGACACCTTGGGGACAGCTAGGGCACCCCAGGGACAGCCAGGGCACCGCCAGGGACACCTAGGGGACCTCCAGGGCACCCCCAGGGACACCCAGGGCACCCCCAGGGCCACCTAGGGAACAGCCAGGGCACCCCAGGGACAGCGAGGGAACCCCCAGGGACACCCAGGGCACCCCCAGGGACACCTAGGGGACAGCCAGGGCACCCCCAGGGACAGCCAGGGCACCCCCAGGGACACCTAGGGGAGAGGCAGAGCACCCCCAGGGACACCTAGGGGACAGGCAGGGCACCCCAAGGGACAGCCAGGGCACCCCCTGGGACCCCTAGGGCACAGCCAGGGCACCCTAGGGACAGCCAGGGCACCCCCAGGGACACCAAGGGGACATCCAGAGCACCCCAGGGACAGCCAGGGCACCCCCAGGGACACCTAAGGAACACCCTGGGCACCCCCAGGGACACCAAGGGGACCCCCAGGGACACCTAGGGGACAGGCAAGGCACCCCCAGGGACACTGACGGGACAGCCAGGGCACCCCCAGATACCCCTAGGGGACAGCCAGGGCACTCCCAGGGACACTTTGGGCACCCACAGGGACACCTTGGGGACAGCCAGGGCACACCAGGGACACCCAGGGCACCCCCAGGGACACCTAGGGGACCTCAAGGGCACCCCCAGGGACACCCAGGGCACCCCCAGGGCCACCTAGGGGACAGCCAGGGCACCCCAGGGACAGCCAGGGCCCCCCCAGGGACACATAGGAGACAGCCAGGGCACCGCCAGGAACACCGAGGTCACCCCCAGGGACACCTAGGGCACCCCCAGAGACACCGAGAGCACAGCCAGGGCACCCTAGGGACAGCCAGGGCACCCCCAGGGACACCTAGGGGACAGCCAGGGCACCCCCAGGGACACCTAGAAGACAGCCAGGGCACTCCCAGGGACACCTAGGGGACAGCCAGGGCACCCCCACGGACACCTAGGGGACAGCCAGGGCACTCCAGAGACAGCCAGGGCACCCCCAGGGACACCTAGGGGACAGCCAGGGCACCCGAGGGACAGCCAGAGCACCCCCAGGGACACCAAGGGCACAGCCAGGGCACCCTAGGGACAGCCAGGGCAACGACAGGGACACCTAGGGGACAGCCAGGGCATCCCCAGGGACACCTAGGGGACAGGCAGGGCACCCCCAGGGACACCTAGGGGACAGCCAGGGCCCCCCCAGGGACAACTAGGGGACAGCCAGGGCACTCCAGGGACACCCAGGGCACCCCCAGGGACACCTAGGGGACAGCCAGGGCACCCTAAAGACAGCCAGGGCACCCCCAGGGACACCTAGGGGACAGGCAGGGCACCCCCAGGGACCCTGAGGGGAAAGCCAGGGCACCCCCAGGGACACCTAGGGGACAGCCAGGGCCCCCACAGGGACAACTAGGGGACAGCCAGGGCACTCCAGGGACACCCAGGGCACCCCCAGGGACACCTAGGGGACAGCCAGGGCACCCTAAAAACAGCCAGGGCACCCCCAGGGACACCTAGGGGACAGGCAGGGCACCCCCAGGGACACCGAGGGGAAAGCCAGGGCACCCCCAGGGACACCCAGGGCACCCCCAGGGACACCTAGGGAACAGCCAGGGCATCCCCAGGGACACCCAAGGCACCCCCAGGGACACCTAGAGGACAGCCAGGGCACCCTAGGGACAGCCAGGGCACCCCCAGGGACACCAAGGGCACAGACAGGGCACCCTAGGGACACCAAGGGGACAGCCAGGGCACCCCCAGGGACACCTAGGGGACAGGCAGGGCACCCCCAGAGACCCTTAGGGGACAGCCAGGGCCCCCCCAGGGACACCCAGGGCACCCCCAGGGACACCTAGGGGACAGCCTGGGCGTCCCCAGGGAGACCCAGGGCAACCCCAGGGACACCTAGAGGACAGCCAGGGCACCCCAGGCACACTCACGGCACCCCCAGGGACACCTAGGGGACAGCCAGGGCACCTCGAGGGACACCAGGGCACCCCCAGGGACACCTAGGGGACAGCCAGGGCACCCCAGGGACAGCGAGGGCACCCCCAGGGACACCTAGGCGACCTCCAGGGACATCTAGGGGACAGCCAGGGCACCCCAGGGACAGCCAGGGCACCCCCAGGGACACCTAGGGGACAGCCAGGGCACCCCAGGGACAGCCAGGGCACCCCCAGGGACACCTAGGGGACAGCCAGGGCCCCCCCAGGGACACCTAGGGGACAGCCAGGGCACCCCAGGGACACCAAGGGCACCCCAGGGACACCTAGGGGACAGCCAGGGCATCCCGAGGGACAGGGAGGGCACCCACAGGGACACCTAGGAGACAGCCAGGGCACGCCAGGGACACCCAGGGCACCCCCAGGGACACCTAGGAAACAGCCAGGGCACGCCAGGGACACCCAGGGCACCCTCAGGGACCCCTAGGGGAGAGCCAGGGCACCATAGGGACAGCCAGGGCAGCCCAGGGACACCAAGGACAGCCAGGGCACCCCAAGGACAGCCAGGGCAGCCCAGGGACACCTACGGGAAAGCCAGGGCACCCCAGGGCAGCCCAGGGACACCCAGGGTACTCCAGGGACACGTAGGGGACCTCCCGGGCACCCCAGGGACACCCAGGGCCCCCCCAGGGACACCTACGGGACAGCCAGGGAACGCCAGGGACACCATGGGCACGCCCAGGGACACCTAGGGGACAGCCAGGGCACCCCCAGGGACATTTAGGGGACAGCCAGGGCACTCCAGGGACACCCAGGGCACCCCCAGTGACACCTAGGGGACAGGCCGAGCACCCCCAGGGACACCTAGGGGACAGGCAGGGCACCCCAGGGACACTGACGGGACAGCCAGGGCACCCCCAGAGACCCCTAGGGGACAGCCAGGGCACTCCCAGGGACACTCTGGGCACCCACAGGGACACCTTGAAGACAGCCAGGGCACCTCAGGGACACCCAGGGCACCCCCAGGGACACGAAGGGGACAGCCAGGGCACCCCAGGGACACCTAGGGGACAGGCAGGGCACCCCCAGGGACACCCAGGGCACCCCCAACGACACTTAGGGGACAGGCAGGGCACCCCCAGGGACACTGACGAGACAGCCAGGGCACCCCCAGGGACACCTAGGGGACAGCCAGGGCACCCCCAGGGACACGCAGGGAACCCCCAGGGACACCTAGGGGAAAGCCAGGGCACCCTAAGGACATCTAGGGGAAGGCAGGACACCCCCTGGGACAAGTCGGGGACAGGCAGGGCACCCCCAGGGACACCTAGGGGACAGCCAGGCCCCCCCAAGGACACCTAGGGGAAAAGCAGGGCACCCCCAGGGACACCGAGGGGACAGCCAGGGCACCCCCAGGGACACCTAGGGGACAGCCAAGGCACCCTAGCGACAGCCAGGGCACCCCCAGGGACACCTAGGGGACAGCCAGGGCAACCCCAGGGACACCGAGAGGACAGGCAGGGCACCCCCAGGGACACCTTGGCGACAGCCAGAGCACCCCAGGGACAGCCAGGGCACCCCCAGGGACACCTAGGGGACCTCCAGGGCACCCCCAGGGACACCCAGGGCACCCCCATGGCCACCCAGCGGACAGCCAGGGAACCCCAGGGACAGCGAGGGCACCCCCAGGGACACCCAGGGCACCCCCAGGGACACCTAGGGGACAGCCAGGGCACCCCCTGGGACACCCAGGGCACCCCCAGGGACACCTAGGGGACAGCCAGGGCACCCCCAGGGACACCTAGGGGAGAGGCAGGGCACCCCCAGGGACACCTAGGGGACAGCCAGGGCACCCCAAGGGACACCTAGGTGACAGCCAGGGCACCCTAGGGACAGCTAGGGCACCCCCAGGGACCCCTAGGGCACAGCCAGGGCACCCTAGGGATAGCCAGGGCACCCCCAGGGACACCAAGGGGACATCCAGAGCACCCCAGGGACAGCCAGGGCACCCCCAGGGACACCTAAGGAACACCCTGGGCACCCCCAGGGACACCAAGGGGACCCCCAGGGACACCTAGGGGACAGGCAGGGCACCCCCAGGGACACTGACGGGACAGCCAGGGCACCCCCAGAGACCCCTAGGGGACAGCCAGGGCACTCCCAGGGACACTTTGGGCACCCACAGGGACACCTTGGGGACAGCTAGGGCACCCCAGGGACAGCCAGGGCACCGCCAGGGACACCTAGGGGACCTCCAGGGCACCCCCAGGGACACCCAGGGCACCCCCAGGGCCACCTAGGGAACAGCCAGGGCACCCCAGGGACAGCGAGGGAACCCCCAGGGACACCCAGGGCACCCCCAGGGACACCTAGGGGACAGCCAGGGCACCCCCAGGGACACCCAGGGCACCCCCAGGGACACCTAGGGGACAGCCAGGGCACCCCCAGGGACACCTAGGGGAGAGGCAGAGCACCCCCAGGGACACCTAGGGGACAGGCAGGGCACCCCAAGGGACAGCCAGGGCACCCCCTGGGACCCCTAGGGCACAGCCAGGGCACCCTAGGGACAGCCAGGGCACCCCCAGGGACACCAAGGGGACATCCAGAGCACCCCAGGGACAGCCAGGGCACCCCCAGGGACACCTAAGGAACACCCTGGGCACCCCCAGGGACACCAAGGGGACCCCCAGGGACACCTAGGGGACAGGCAAGGCACCCCAGGGACACTGACGGGACAGCCAGGGCACCCCCAGATACCCCTAGGGGACAGCCAGGGCACTCCCAGGGACACTTTGGGCACCCACAGGGACACCTTGGGGACAGCCAGGGCACACCAGGGACACCCAGGGCACCCCCAGGGACACCTAGGGGACCTCAAGGGCACCCCCAGGGACACCCAGGGCACCCCCAGGGCCACCTAGGGGACAGCCAGGGCACCCCAGGGACAGCCAGGGCCCCCCCAGGGACACATAGGAGACAGCCAGGGCACCGCCAGGAACACCGAGGTCACCCCCAGGGACACCTAGGGCACCCCCAGAGACACCGAGAGCACAGCCAGGGCACCCTAGGGACAGCCAGGGCACCCCCAGGGACACCTAGGGGACAGCCAGGGCACCCCCAGGGACACCTAGAAGACAGCCAGGGCAACCCCAGAAACACCTAGGGGACAGCCAGGGCACCCCCACGGACACCTAGGGGACAGCCAGGGCACTCCAGAGACAGCCAGGGCACCCCCAGGGACACCTAGGGGACAGCCAGGGCACCCGAGGGACAGCCAGAGCACCCCCAGGGACACCAAGGGCACAGCCAGGGCACCCTAGGGACAGCCAGGGCAACGCCAGGGACACCTAGGGGACAGCCAGGGCATCCCCAGGGACACCTAGGGGACAGGGAGGGCACCCCCAGGGACACCTAGGGGACAGCCAGGGCACCCTAGGGACAGCCAGGGCACCCCCAGGGACACCAAGGGGACATCCAGAGCACCCCAGGGACAGCCAGGGCACCCCCAGGGACACCTAAGGAACACCCTGGGCACCCCCAGGGACACCAAGGGGACCCCCAGGGACACCTAGGGGACAGGCAGGGCACCCCCAGGGACACTGATGGGACAGCCAGGGCACCCCCAGAGACCCCTAGGGGACAGCCAGGGCACTCCCAGGAACACTTTGGGCACCCACAGGGACACCTTGGGGACAGCTAGGGCACCCCAGGGACAGCCAGGGCACCGCCAGGGACACCTAGGGGACCTCCAGGGCACCCCCAGGGACACCCAGGGCACCCCCAGGGCCACCTAGGGAACAGCCAGGGCACCCCAGGGACAGCGAGGGAACCCCCAGGGACACCCAGGGCACCCCCAGGGACACCTAGGGGACAGCCAGGGCACCCCCAGGGACACCCAGGGCACCCCCAGGGACACCTAGGGGACAGCCAGGGCACCCCCAGGGACACCTAGGGGAGAGGCAGAGCACCCCCAGGGACACCTAGGGGACAGCCAGGGCACCCCAAGGGACAGCCAGGGCACCCTAGGGACAGCCAGGGCACCACCAGGGACACCAAGGGGACATCCAGAGCACCCCAGGGACAGCCAGGGCACCCCCAGGGACACCTAAGGAACACCCTGGGCACCCCCAGGGACACCAAGGGGACCCCCAGGGACACCTAGGGGACAGCCAGGGAACCCCAGGGACACCCTGTGCACCCCCAGGGACACCTAGGGGACAGCCAGGGCCCCCCCCAGGACACCTAGGGGACCGCCAGGGAACCCCAGGGACACCCTGTGCACGCCCAGGGACACCCAGGGCCCCCCCCGGGACACCTAGAGGACAGCCAAGGCACCCTAGGGACAGCCAGGGCACCCCCAGGGACACCGAGGGCACAGCCAGGGCACCCCCAGGGACACCAAGGGGACATCCAGAGCACCCCAGGGACAGCCAGGGCACCCCCAGGGACACCTAAGGAACACCCTGGGCACCCCCAGGGACACCAAGGGGACCCCCAGGGACACCTAGGGGACAGGCAGGGCACCCCCAGGGACACTGACGGAGCAGCCAGGGCACCCCCAGAGACCCCTAGGGGACAGCCAGGGCACTCCCAGGGACACTTTGGGCACCCACAGGGACACCTTGGGGACAGCTAGGGCACCCCAGGGACAGCCAGGGCACTGCCAGGGACACCTAGGGAACAGCCAGGGCACCCCAGGGAGAGCGAGGGAACCCACAGGGACACCCAGGGCACCCCCAGGGACACCTAGGGGACAGCCAGGGCGCCCCCAGGGACACCCAGGGCACCCCCAGGGACACCTAGGGGACAGCCAGGGCACCCCCAGGGACACCCAGGGCACCCCCAGGGACACCTAGGGGACAGCCAGGGCACCCCCAGCGACACCTAGGGGAGAGACAGGGCAGCCCCAGGGACACCTAGGGGACAGCCAGGGCACCCCAAGGGACACCTAGGTGACAGCCAGGGCACCCAAGGGACAGCCAGGGTATCCCCAGGGACCCCTAGGGCACAACCAGGGCACCCTAGGGACAGCCAGGGCACCGCCAGGGACACCAAGGGGACATCCAGAGCACCCCAGGGACAGCCAGGGCACCCCCAGGGACACCTAAGGAACACCCTGGGCACCCCCAGGGACACCAAGGGGACCCCCAGGGACACCTAGGGGACAGGCAGTGCACCCCCAGGGACAATGACGGGACAGCCAGGGCACCCCCAGAGACCCCTAGGGGACAGCCAGGGCACTCCCAGGGACACTTTGGGCACCCACAGGGACACCTTGGGGACAGCCAGGGCACCCCAGGGACAGCCAGGGCACCGCCAGGGACACCTAGGGGACCTCCAGGGCACCCCCAGGGACACCCAGGGCACCCCCAGGGCCACCTAGGGAACAGCCAGGGCACCCCAGGGACAGCGAGGGAACCCCCAGGGACACCCAGGGCACCCCCAGGGACACCTAGGGGACAGCCAGGGCACCCCCAGGGACACCCAGGGCACCCCCAGGGACACCTAGGGGACAGCCAGGGCACCCCCAGGGACACCTAGGGGAGAGGCAGAGCACCCCCAGGGACACCTAGGGGACAGCCAGGGCACCCCAAGGGACACCTAGGTGACAGCCAGGGCACCCTAGGGACAGCCAGGGCACCCCCAGGGACCCCTAGGGCACAGCCAGGGCTCCCTAGGGACAGCCAGGGCACCCCCAGGGACACCAAGGGCACAGCCAGAGCACCCCAGGGACAGCCAGGGCACCGCCAGGGACACCTAAAAAACACCCTGGGCACCCCCAGGGACACCAAAGGGACCCCCAGGGACACCTAGGGGACAGGCAGGGCACCCCCAGGGACACTGACGGGACAGCCAGGGCACCCCCAGATACCCCTAGGGGACAGCCAGGGCACTCCCAGGGACACTTTGGGCACCCACAGGGACACCTTGGGGACAGCCAGGGCACACCAGGAACACCCAGGGCACCCCCAGGGACACATCGGGGACCTCAAGGGCACCCCCAGGGACACCCAGGGCACCCCCAGGGCCACCTAGGGGACAGCCAGGGCACCCCAGGGACAGCCAGGGCCCCCCCAGGGACACATAGGAGACAGCCAGGGCACCCCAGGCACACCAAGGGCGCCCCCAGGGACACCTAGGGGACAGCCAGGGCACCCCCAGGAACACCGAGGTCACCCCCAGGGACACCTAGGGCACCCCCAGAGACACCGAGAGCACAGCCAGGGCACCCTAGGGACAGCCAGGGCACCCCCAGGGACACCTAGGGGACAGCCAGGGCACCCCCAGGGACACCTAGAAGACAGCCAGGGCAACCCCAGGGACACCTAGGGGACAGCCAGGGCACCCCCAGGGACACCTAGGGGACAGCCAGGGCACTCCAGAGACAGCCAGGGCACCCCCAGGGACACCTAGGGGACAGCCAGGGCACCCGAGGGACAGCCAGAGCACCCCCAGGGACACCAAGGGCACAGCCAGGGCACCCTAGGGACAGCCAGGGCAACGACAGGGACACCTAGGGGACAGCCAGGGCATCCCCAGGGACACCTAGGGGACAGGCAGGGCACCCCCAGAGACACCTAGGGGACAGCCAGGGCCCCCCCAGGGACAACTAGGGGACAGCCAGGGCACTCCAGGGACACCCAGGGCACCCCCAGGGACTCCTAGGGGACAGCCAGGGCACCCTAAAGACAGCCAGGGCACCCCCAGGGACACCTAGGGGACAGGCAGGGCACCCCCAGGGACACCGAGGGGAAAGCCAGGGCACCCCCAGGGACACCTAGGGGACAGCCAGGGCCCCCACAGGGACAACTAGGGGACAGCCAGGGCACTCCAGGGACACCCAGGGCACCCCCAGGGACACCGAGGGGATAGCCAGGGCACCCTAAAAACAGCCAGGGCACCCCCAGGGACACCGAGGGGAAAGCCAGGGCACCCCCAGGGACACCCAGGGCACCCCCAGGGACACCTAGGGAACAGCCAGGGCATCCCCAGGGACACCCAGGGCACCCCCAGGAACACCTAGAGGACAGCCAGGGCACCCTAGGGACAGCCAGGGCACCCCCAGGGACACCAAGGGCACAGACAGGGCACCCTAGGGACACCAAGGGGACAGCCAGGGCACCCCCAGGGACACCTAGGGGACAGGCAGGGCACCCCCAGAGACCCTTAGGGGACAGCCAGGGCCCCCCCAGGGACACCCAGGGCACCCCCAGGGACACCTAGGGGACAGCCAGGGCGTCCCCAGGGAGACCCAGGGCAACCCCAGGGACACCTAGAGGACAGCCAGGGCACCCCAGGCACACTCACGGCACCCCCAGGGACACCTAGGGGACAGCCAGGGCACCTCGAGGGACACCAGGGCACCCCCAGGGACACCTAGGGGACAGCCAGGGCACCCCAGGGACAGCGAGGGCACCCCCAGGGACACCTAGGCGACCTCCAGGGACATCTAGGGGACAGCCAGGGCACCCCAGGGACAGCCAGGGCACCCCCAGGGACACCTAGGGGACAGCCAGGGCCCCCCCAGGGACACCTAGGGGACAGCCAGGGCACCCCAGGGACACCAAGGGCACCCCCAGGGACACCTAGGGGACAGCCAGGGAATCCCGAGGGACAGGGAGGGCACCCACAGGGACACCTAGGAGACAGCCAGGGCACGCCAGGGACACCCAGGGCACCCCCAGGGACACCTAGGAGACAGCCAGGGCACGCCAGGGACACCCAGGGCACCCTCAGGGACCCCTAGGGGAGAGCCAGGGCACCATAGGGACAGCCAGGGCAGCCCAGGGACACCAAGGACAGCCAGGGCACCCCAAGGACAGCCAGGGCAGCCCAGGGACACCCAGGGTACTCCAGGGACACGTAGGGGACCTCCCGGGCACCCCAGGGACACCCAGGGCCCCCCCAGGGACACCTACGGGACAGCCAGGGAACGCCAGGGACACCATGGGCACGCCCAGGGACACCTAGGGGACAGCCAGGGCACCCCCAGGGACATTTAGGGGACAGCCAGGGCACTCCAGGGACACCCAGGGCACCCCCAGTGACACCTACGGGACAGGCCGAACACCCCCAGGGACACCTAGGGGACAGGCAGGGCACCCCCAGGGACACTGACGGGACAGCCAGGGCACCCCCAGAGACCCCTAGGGGACAGCCAGGGCACTCCCAGGGACACTCTGGGCACCCACAGGGACACCTTGAAGACAGCCAGGGCACCTCAGGGACATCCAGGGCACCCACAGGGACACCTAGGGAACAGCCAGGGCACCTTAGGGACCGCCAGGGCACCCCCAGGGACACCCAGGGCACCCCCAGGGACACGAAGGGGACAGCCAGGGCACCCCAGGGACACCTAGGGGATAGGCAGGGCACCCCCAGGGACACCCAGGGCACCCCCAACGACACTTAGGGGACAGGCAGGGCACCCCCAGGGACACTGACGAGACAGCCAGGGCACCCCCAGGGACACCTAGGGGACAGCCAGGGCACCCCCAGGGACACGCAGGGAACCCCCAGGGACACCTAGGGGAAAGCCAGGGCACCCTAAGGACACCTAGGGGAAGGCAGGACACCCCCTGGGACAAGTCGGGGACAGGCAGGGCACCCCCAGGGACACCTAGGGGACAGCCAGGGCCCCCCCAAGGACACCTAGGGGAAAAGCAGGGCACCCCCAGGGACACCGAGGGGACAGCCAGGGCACCCCCAGGGACACCTAGGGGACAGCCAGGGCACCCCCAGGGACACCGAGAGGACAGGCAGGGCACCCCCAGGGACACCTTGGCGACAGCCAGAGCACCCCAGGGACAGCCAGGGCACCCCCAGGGACACCTAGGGGACCTCCAGGGCGCCCCCAGGGACACCCAGGGCACCCCCAGGGACACCTAGGGGACAGCCAGGGCACCCCCAGGGACACCCAGGGCACCCCCAGGGACACCTAGGGGACAGCCAGGGCACCCCCAGGGACACCTATTGGAGAGGCAGGGCACCCCCAGGGACACCTAGGGGACAGCCAGGGCACCCCAAGGGACACCTAGGTGACAGCCAGGGCACCCTAGGGACAGCTAGGGCACCCCCAGGGACCCCTAGGGCACAGCCAGGGCACCCTAGGGACAGCCAGGGCACCCCCAGGGACACCAAGGGGACATCCAGAGCACCCCAGGGACAGCCAGGGCACCCCCAGGGACACCTAAGGAACACCCTGGGCACCCCCAGGGACACCAAGGGGACCCCCAGGGACACCTAGGGGACAGGCAGGGCACCCCCAGGGACACTGACGGGACAGCCAGGGCACCCCCAGAGACCCCTAGGGGACAGCCAGGGCACTCCCAGGGACATTTTGGGCACCCACAGGGACACCTTGGGGACAGCTAGGGCACCCCAGGGACAGCCAGGGCACCGCCAGGGACACCTAGGGGACCTCCAGGGCACCCCCAGGGACACCCAGGGCACCCCCAGGGCCACCTAGGGAACAGCCAGGGCACCCCAGGGACAGCGAGGGAACCCCCAGGGACACCCAGGGTACCCCCAGGGACACCTAGGGGACAGCCAGGGCACCCCCAGGGACACCCAGGGCACCCCCAGGGACACCTAGGGGACAGCCAGGGCACCCCCAGGGACACCTAGGGGAGAGGCAGAGCACCCCCAGGGACACCTAGGGGACAGGCAGGGCACCCCAAGGGACAGCCAGGGCACCCCCTGGGACCCCTAGGGCACAGCCAGGGCACCCTAGGGACAGCCAGGGCACCCCCAGGGACACCAAGGGGACATCCAGAGCACCCCAGGGACAGCCAGGGCACCCCCAGGGACACCAAGGGGACCCCCAGGGACACCTAGGGGACAGGCAAGGCACCCCCAGGGACACTGACGGGACAGCCAGGGCACCCCCAGATACCCCTAGGGGACAGCCAGGGCACTCCCAGGGACACTTTGGGCACCCACAGGGACACCTTGGGGACAGCCAGGGCACACCAGGGACACCCAGGGCACCCCCAGGGACACCTAGGGGACCTCAAGGGCACCCCCAGGGACACCCAGGGCACCCCCAGGGCCACCTAGGGGACAGCCAGGGCACCCCAGGGACAGCCAGGGCCCCCCCAGGGACACATAGGAGACAGCCAGGGCACCCCCAGGAACACCGAGGTCACCCCCAGGGACACCTAGGGGACAGCCAGGGCATCCCCAGGGACACCTAGGGGACAGGCAGGGCACTCCCAGGGACACCTAGGGGACAGCCAGGGCACCCTAGGGACAGCCAGGGCACCCCCAGGGACACCAAGGGGACATCCAGAGCACCCCAGGGACAGCCAGGGCACCCCCAGGGACACCTAAGGAACACCCTGGGCACCCCCAGGGACACCAAGGGGACCCCCAGGGACACCTAGGGGACAGGCAGGGCACCCCCAGGGACACTGATGGGACAGCCAGGGCACCCCCAGAGACCCCTAGGGGACAGCCAGGGCACTCCCAGGAACACTTTGGGCACCCACAGGGACACCTTGGGGACAGCTAGGGCACCCCAGGGACAGCCAGGGCACCGCCAGGGACACCTAGGGGACCTCCAGGGCACCCCCAGGGACACCCAGGGCACCCCCAGGGCCACCTAGGGAACAGCCAGGGCACCCCAGGGACAGCGAGGGAACCCCCAGGGACACCCAGGGCACCCCCAGGGACACCTAGGGGACAGCCAGGGCACCCCCAGGGACACCCAGGGCACCCCCAGGGACACCTAGGGGACAGCCAGGGCACCCCCAGGGACACCTAGGGGAGAGGCAGAGCACCCCCAGGGACACCTAGGGGACAGCCAGGGCACCCCAAGGGACAGCCAGGGCACCCTAGGGACAGCCAGGGCACCACCAGGGACACCAAGGGGACATCCAGAGCACCCCAGGGACAGCCAGGGCACCCCCAGGGACACCTAAGGAACACCCTGGGCACCCCCAGGGACACCAAGGGGACCCCCAGGGACACCTAGGGGACAGGCAGGGCACCCCCAGGGACACCCAGGGCACCCCCAGGGACACCTAGGAGACAGCCAGGGCACGCCAGGGACACCCAGGGCACCCTCAGGGACCCCTAGGGGAGAGCCAGGGCACCATAGGGACAGCCAGGGCAGCCCAGGGACACCAAGGACAGCCAGGGCACCCCAAGGACAGCCAGGGCAGCCCAGGGACACCTACGGGAAAGCCAGGGCACCCCAGGGCAGCCCAGGGACACCCAGGGTACTCCAGGGACACGTAGGGGACCTCCCGGGCACCCCAGGGACACCCAGGGCCCCCCCAGGGACACCTACGGGACAGCCAGGGAACGCCAGTGACACCATGGGCACGCCCAGGGACACCTAGGGGACAGCCAGGGCACCCCCAGGGACATTTAGGGGACACCCAGGGCACCCCCAGTGACACCTAGGGGACAGGCCGAGCACCCCCAGGGACACCTAGGGGACAGGCAGGGCACCCCCAGGGACACTGACGGGACAGCCAGGGCACCCCCAGAGACCCCTAGGGGACAGCCAGGGCACTCCCAGGGACACTCTGGGCACCCACAGGGACACCTTGAAGACAGCCAGGGCACCTCAGGGACATCCAGGGCACCCCCAGGGACACCTAGGGAACAGCCAGGGCACCTTAGGGACCGCCAGGGCACCCCCAGGGACACCCAGGGCACCCCCAGGGACACGAAGGGGACAGCCAGGGCACCCCAGGGACACCTAGGGGACAGGCAGGGCACCCCCAGGGACACCCAGGGCACCCCCAACGACACTTAGGGGACAGGCAGGGCACCCCCAGGGACACTGACGAGACAGCCAGGGCAGCCCCAGGGACACCTAGGGGACAGCCAGGGCACCCCCAGGGACACGCAGGGAACCCCCAGGGACACCTAGGGGAAAGCCAGGGCACCCTAAGGACATCTAGGGGAAGGCAGGACACCCCCTGGGACAAGTCGGGGACAGGCAGGGCACCCCCAGGGACACCTAGGGGACAGCCAGGGCCCCCCCAAGGACACCTAGGGGAAAAGCAGGGAACCCCCAGGGACACCGAGGGGACAGCCAGGGCACCCCCAGGGACACCTAGGGGACAGCCAAGGCACTCTAGCGACAGCCAGGGCACCCCCAGGGACACCTAGGGGACAGCCAGGGCACCCCCAGGGACACCGAGAGGACAGGCAGGGCACCCCCAGGGACACCTTGGCGACAGCCAGAGCACCCCAGGGACAGCCAGGGCACCCCCAGGGACACCCAGGGCACCGCCAGGGACACCTAGGGGACAGCCAGGGCACCCCCAGGGACACCCAGGGCACCCCCAGGGACACCTAGGGGACAGCCAGGGCACCCCCAGGGACACCTAGGGGAGAGGCAGGGCACCCCCAGGGACACCTAGGGGACAGCCAGGGCACCCCAAGGGACACCTAGGTGACAGCCAGGGCACCCTAGGGACAGCTAGGGCACCCCCAGGGACCCCTAGGGCACAGCCAGGGCACCCTAGGGACAGCCAGGGCACCCCCAGGGACACCAAGGGGACATCCAGAGCACCCCAGGGACAGCCAGGGCACCCCCAGGGACACCTAAGGAACACCCTGGGCACCCCCAGGGACACCAAGTGGACCCCCAGGGACACCTAGGGGACAGGCAGGGCACCCCCAGGGACACTGACGGGACAGCCAGGGCACCCCCAGAGACCCCTAGGGGACAGCCAGGGCACTCCCAGGGACACTTTGGGCACCCACAGGGACACCTTGGGGACAGCTAGGGCACCCCAGGGACAGCCAGGGCACCGCCAGGGACACCTAGGGGACCTCCAGGGCACCCCCAGGGACACCCAGGGCACCCCCAGGGCCACCTAGGGAACAGCCAGGGCACCCCAGGGACAGCGAGGGAACCCCCAGGGACACCCAGGGCACCCCCAGGGACACCTAGGGGACAGCCAGGGCACCCCCAGGGACACCCAGGGCACCCCCAGGGACACCTAGGGGACAGCCAGGGCACCCCCAGGGACACCTAGGGGAGAGGCAGAGCACCCCCAGGGACACCTAGGGGACAGGCAGGGCACCCCAAGGGACAGCCAGGGCACCCCCTGGGACCCCTAGGGCACAGCCAGGGCACCCTAGGGACAGCCAGGGCACCCCCAGGGACACCAAGGGGACATCCAGAGCACCCCAGGGACAGCCAGGGAACCCCAGGGACACCCTGTGCACGCCCAGGGACACCCAAGGCACACCCAGGGACACCTAGGGGACAGCCAGGGCACCCTATGGACACCGAGGGCACAGCCAGGGCACCCCCAGGGACACGGAGAGGACAGCCAGGGCACCCCGAGGGACAGGCAGGGCACCCCCAGGGACACCTAGAGGACAGCCAGGGCACCCCAGGCACACCCAGGGCAACCCCAGGGACACCTAGGGGACAGCCAGGGCACCCCCAGGGACACCTAGGGGACAGGCATGGAACCCCCAGGGACACCTAAGGGACAGGCAGGGCACCCCCAGGGACACCTAGGGGACAGTCAGGGCCCCCCCAAGGACACCTAGGGGAAAGGCAGGGCACCCCCAGGGACACCGAGGGGACAGCCAGGGCACCCCCAGGGACACGTAGAGGACAGCCATGGCACCCCAGGGACAGCCAGGGCACCCCCAGGGACACCCAGGGCACCCCCAGGGACACGTAGGGGACAGCCAGGGCACCCCAGGGGCACCGAGGGGACACGCAGGGCACCCCCAGGGACACCTAGGGGACAGCCAGGGCACCCTACGGACAGCCAGGGCACCCCCTGGGCCTCCTAGGGAACAGCCAGGGCACCCCAGGGACACGTAGGGGAAAGCCAGGGCACTCCAGGGACACCCAGGGCACCCCCAGGGACACCTAGGGGACAGCCAGGGCACCCCCAGGGACACCTAGAGAACAGCCAGGGCACCCTAGGGACAGCCAGGGCACCCCCAGGGACACCGAGGGCACAGCCAGGGCACCCCCAGGGACACCTAGGGGACAGGCATGGCACCCCCAGAGACTCCTAGGGGACAGCCAGGGCCCGCCCAGGGACACCAAGGGCATAGCCAGGGCACCCTAGGGACACCATGGGCACCCCCAGGGACACATAGGGCACAACCAGGGCACCCTAGGGACAGACAGGGCAGCCTCAGGGACACCGAGGGCACAGACAGGGCACCACCAGGGACACCAAGGGAACAGCCAGGGAACTCCAGGAACAGCCAGGGTACCCCCAGGAACACCTAAGGGACACGCTGGGCACCCCCAGGGACACCAAGAGGACCCCCAGGGACACCTAGGGGACAGCCAGGGCACCCCAGGGACAGCGAGGGCTCCCCCAGGGACACCTAGGGGACAGCCAGGGCACCCCAGGGACACTCAGGGACCCCAGGGAAACCTAGGGGACAGCCAGGGAACCCCAGGGACACGTACGGGACAGCCAGGGAACCCCACTGACACCCTGTGCACCCCTAGGGACACCCAGGGCCCCCCCAGGGACACCTAGGGGACAGCCAGGGAACCCCAGGGACACCCAGGGCACCCCCAGGGACACCTAGGGGACCTCCAGGGAACCCCAGTGACACCCTGTGCACCCCCAGGGACATCCAGGGCACCCCCAGGGACACCTACGGGACAGCCAGGGCACGCCAGGGACACCCTGGGCACCCCCAGGGACACCCAGGGCCCCCCCAGGGACACCTAGGGCACAGCCAGGGCACCCTAGGGACAGCCAGGGCACCCCCAGGAACACCAAGGGCACAGCCAGGGCACCCTAGGGACAGCCAGGGCACCCCCAGGACACCTAGGGCACAGCCAGGGCACCCTAGGGACAGCAAGGGCACCCCCAGGGACACCTAGGGGACAGGCAGGGCACCCCCAGGGACACCTCGGGGACAGCAAAGGCACCCCCAGGGCCACGTAGGGGACCTCCAGGGCACCCCCAGGGACACCAAGGGAACAGCCAGGGACACCTAGGGGACAGCCAGGGCACCCCCAGGGCCACCTAGAGCATAGCCAGGGCACCCCAGGGACACCCAGGGCACCCCCAGGGACACCTAGGGCACCCCAGGGACACCTAGGGCACAGCCAGGGCACCCCAGGGACACGCAGGGAACCCCCAGGAACACCTAGGGGACAGCCAGGGCACCCCCAGGGACACGTAGTGGACAGCCAGGGCACCCTAGGGACAGGCAGGGCACCCCCAGGGACACCTAGGGGACAGCCAGGGCCCCCCAGGGACACCTAGGGGACAGCCAGGGCATCCCAGGGACACCCAGGGAACCCCCAGGGACACCGAGGGGACAGCCAGGGCACCCTAGGGACAGCCATGGCACCCTAGGGACAGCCAGGGCACCCCCAGAGACACCGAGGGCACAGCCAGGGCACCCTAGGGACAGCCAGGGCACCCCCAGGGACACCTAGGGGACAGGCAGGGTACCCCCAGGGACACTGACGGGACAGCCAGGGCACCCCCAGAGACCCCTAGGGGTCAGCCAGGGACCCCCTAGGGACACTCTGGGCACCCCAAGGGACACCTTGGGGTCAGCCAGGGCACCCCAGGGACACCCAGGGCACCCCCAGGGACACAGAGGGGACAGCCAGGGCACCCCCAGGGACACCTAGGGCAAGGCAGGACACCCCCAGGGACACCTAGGGGACAGCCAGGGCACCTCCAGGGACAGCCAGGGTACCCCCAGGGACACCTTGGGACAGTCAGGGCACCCCAGGGACACCTAAGGGACAGCCAGGGCACCCTAGGGACAGCCAGGGCGCCCCGAGGGACACCTAAGTGACAGCCAGGGCACCCCAGGGACATCGAGGGACAGCCAGGAACCCCCTGGGACAGCCAGCTCACCCCCACGGCCGCCTCCACCTCCAGGAGCTATCAAAACCCTCCTCAGGTTCTTTGATGCCTCAAATGGGCCGCCCAAACCTCCCGAATACCCCCTAAAGCACCCAAAACAGCCCCCAGGACTCCCCCCAGACCCCCCACAACCCAAAAACCCCCTCCACAACAACTCAGGACCCCCAGGATCCCCCCAAATCCGCGCCCCCCTCACCCTGAGGTCCCGTTTGAGCCGCTCCACGTTGCGGACAGGCACCAGCTCATCAAGCCCCAAGCACCAACACCTGCGGGACTGGGATGGACTGAGAGCACTGGGAGGGTGACCAGAGAAACCTGGGATGGACAAAGAGTGGACTGGGATGAACTGGGATGAACTGGCAGGCGTGTGGGGGTCCATGGTGGCCACTCGGTGCCTTACTGGTCTATACTGGGATGGGTCGGATGGCCCCAGGGGAGGGGGTGAGGCCACAATGGTCCAGACTGGGAGGGGAGTCACCATGGCGCCGGAGGCGGAGTCGAGGATACGAGCGAGGCAGGGACACCTAGGGGACAGCCAGGGAACCCAGGGACACCAGGGCCCCCCCAGGGACACCAAGGGGACAGCCAGGGCCCCCCCAGGGACACCCAGGGCACCCCCAGGGACACCTAGGGGACAGCCAGGGAACCCCAGGGACACCCTGTGCACTCCCAGGGACCCACAGGGCACCCCCAGGGACACCTAGGGGACAGCCAGGGCTCCCCCAGGGACACCTAGGGGACAGCCAAGGCCCCCCCAGGAACACCCAGGGCACCCCCAGGGACACCTAGGGGACAGCCAGGGCCCGCCCAGGGACACCCAGGGCACCCCCAGGGACACCTAGGGGACAGCCAGGGCCCCCCCAGGGACACCTAGGGGACAGACAGGGAACCCCAGGGACACCCTGTGCACGCCCAGGGACACCCAGGGCACACCCAGGGACACCTAGGGGACAGCCAGGGCACCCCCGGGACAGCGAGGGCACCCCCAGGGACACCTAGGGGACCTCCAGGGAACCCCAGGGACACGTACGGGACAGCCAGGGAACCGCACTGACACCCTGTGCACCCCCAGGGACACCCAGGGCCCCCTCAGGGACACCTAGGGGACAGCCAGGGAACCCCAGGGACACCCTGGGCACCCCCAGGGACACCTAGGGGACAGCCAGGGCCCCCCCAGGGACACCTAGGGGACAGCCAGGGCACTCCAGGGACAGCCAGGACACCCCCAGGGACACCTAGGGGACAGCCAGGGCACCCCCAGGGACACCAGGGCACCCCCAGGGCACCTAAGGGACCCACAGGGCACCCCCAGGGACACCTACGGGACAGCCAGGGAACCCCAGGGACACCCTGTGCACGCCCAGGGACACCCAAGGCACACCCAAGGACACCTAGGGGACAGCCAGGGCACCCTAGGGACACCGAGGGCACAGCCAGGGCACCCCCAGGGACACGGAGAGGACAGGCAGGGCACCCCCAGGGACACCTTGGGGACAGCCAGGGCACCCCAGGGACAGCGAGGGCACCCCCAGGGACACCCAGGGCACCCCCAGGGACACCTAGGGGACAGCCAGGGCACCCCGAGGGACAGGCAGGGCACCCCCAGGGACACCTAGAGGACAGCCAGGGCCCGCCCAGGGACACCCAGGGCAAGCCCAGGGACACCTAGGGGCCAGCCAGGGCACCGCCAGGGACACCTAGGGGACAGGCATGGAACCCCCAGGGACACCTAAGGGACAGGCAGGGCACCCCCAGGGACACCTAGGGGACAGCCAGGGCCCCCCCAAGGACACCTAGGGGAAAGGCACGGCACCCCCAGGGACACCGAGGGGACAGGCAGGGCACCCCCAGGGACACGTAGAGGACAGCTAGGGCCCCCCCAGGGACACCCAGGGCACCCCCAGGGACACCTAGGGGACAGCCAGGGCACCCCAGGCACACCCAGGGCAACCCCAGGGACACCTACGGGACAGCCAGGGCACCCCCAGGGACACGTAGGGGACAGCCAGGGCACCCCCAGGGACACCTAGGGGACAGGTATGGCACCTCCAGAGACCCCTAGGGGACCGCCAGGGCACCCCCAGGGACACCAAGGGCACAGCCAGGGCACCCTAGGGACAGCCAGGGCACCCCCAGGGACACCTAGGGCACAGCCAGGGCACCCTAGGGACAGCCAGGGCAACCCCAGGGACACCTAGGGGACAGCCAGGGCACCCCAAGGACTCCAAGGGGACAGCCAGGGCACCCCCAGGGACACCTAGGGGACAGCCAGGGCCCTCCCAGGGACACCTACGGGACAGCCAGGGAACCCCAGGGACACCCTGTGCACGCCCAGGGACACCCAAAACACCCAAGGACACCTAGGGGACAGCCAGGGCACCCTAGGGACACCGAGGGCACAGCCAGGGCACCCCCAGGGACACGGAGAGGACAGGCAGGGCACCCCCAGGGACACCTTGGGGACAGCCAGGGCACCCCAGGGACAGCGAGGGCACCCCCAGGGACACCCAGGGCACCTCCAGGGACACCTAGGGGACAGCCAGGGCACCCCGAGGGACAGGCAGGGCACCCCCAGGGACACCTAGAGGACAGCCAGGGCCCCCCCAGGGACACCCAGGGCACCCCCAGGGACACCTAGGGGACAGCCAGGGCACCCCAGGCACACCCAGGGCAAGCCCAGGGACACCTAGGGGCCAGCCAGGGCACCCCCAGGGACACCTAGGGGACAGCCAGGGCCCCCCCAAGGACACCTAGGGGAAAGGCAGGGCACCCCCAGGGACACCGAGGGGACAGCCAGGGCACCCCCAGGGACACGTAGAGGACAGCCATGGCACCCCAGGGACAGCCAGGGCACCCCCAGGGACACCCAGGGCACCCTCAGGGACACGTAGGGGACAGCCAGGGCACCCCAGGGACACCGAGGGGACAGGCAGGGCACCCCAGGGACACCTAGGGGACAGCCAGGGCACCCTAGGGACAGCCAGGGCACCCCCTGGGCCACCTAGGGAACAGCCAGGGCACCACAGGGACACGTAGGGGACAGCCAGGGCACCCCAGGGACACCCAGGGCACCCCCAGGGACACCTAGGGGACAGCCAGGGCATCCCCAGGGACACCTAGAGAACAGCCAGGGCACCCTAGGGACAGCCAGGGCACCCCCAGGGACACCTAGGGCACAGCCAGGGCACCCTAGGGACAGCCAGGGCACCCCCAGGGACACCAAGGGCACAGCCAGGGCACCCTATGGACAGCCAGGGCACCCCCAGGGACACCTAGGGCACAGCCAGGGCACCCTAGGGACAGCCAGGGCACCCCCAGGGACACCGAGGGCACAGCCAGGGCCCCCCCAGGGACACTCAGGGCACCCCCAGGGACACCTAGGGGACAGCCAGGGCATCCTCAGGGACACCCAGGGCACCCCCAGGGACGCCTAGAGGACAGCCAGGGCACCCCAGGCACACCCAGGGCACCCCCAGGGACGCCTAGGGGACAGCCAGGGCACCCCAGGGACAGCCAGGGCACCCCCAGGGACAGCTAGGGGACAGCAAGGGCACCCCCAGGGACACCTAAGGGACACCCTGGGCACCCCCAGGGACACCAAGGGGACACCCAGGGACACCTAGGGGACAGCCAGGGCACCCCGTGGGACAGGCAGGGCACCCCCAGGGACACCTAGAGGACAGCTAGGGCCCCCCCAGGGACACCCAGGGCACCCCCAGGGACACCTAGGGGACAGCCAGGGCACCCCAGGCACACCCAGGGCAACCCCAGGGACACCTACGGGACAGCCAGGGCACCCCCAGGGACACGTAGGGGACAGCCAGGGCACCCCCAGGGACACCTAGGGGACAGGCATGGCACCCCCAGAGACCCCTAGGGGACCGCCAGGGCCCCCCCAGGGACACCAAGGGCACAGCCAGGGCACCCTAGGGACAGCCAGGGCACCCCCAGGGACACCTAGGGCACAGCCAGGGCACCCTAGGGACAGCCAGGGCAACCCCAGGGACACCTAGGGGACAGCCAGGGCACCCCACGGACACCAAGGGGACAGCCAGGGCACCCCCAGGGACACCTAGGGGACAGCCAGGGCACCCCAGGGACAGCCAGGGCACCCCCAGGGACACCTAGGGGACAGCCAGGGCACCCCACGGACATTAAGAGGAACGCCAGGGCACCCCAGGGACACCTAGGGGACAGCCAGGGCACCCCACGGACACCAAGGGGACAGCCAGGGCACCCCCAGGGACACCTAGGGGACAGCCAGGGCACCCCAGGGACACCTAGGGACAGGCAGGGCACCTCCAGAGACCCCTAGGGGACAGCCAGGGCCCCCCCCAGGGACACCCAGGGACAGCCAGGGAACCCGAGGGACAGCCAGGGCACCCCCAAGGACACCGAGGGGACAGCCAGGGCACTCCAGGGACAGCCAGGGCACTCCCAGGTACACCATGGCACCCCCAGGGCACCCCAGGGACCCACAGGGCACCCCCAGGAACACCAAGGGGACAGGCAGGACACCCTGGGGACACCAAGGGGACAGCCAGGGCATTCCCAGGGACACCAAGGGGACATCCAGAGCACCCCAGAGACAGCCAGGGTACCCCCCAGGGACAGCTAGGGGACAGCAAGGGCACCCCCAGGGATACCTAAGGGACACCCTGGGCACCCCCAGGGACACCAAGGGGACCCCCAGGGACACCTAGGGGAGAGCCAGGGCACCCCAGGGACAGCGAGGGCACCCCCAGGGACACCTAGGGGACCTCCAGGGCAACCCCAGGGACACGTACGGGACAGCCAGGGAACCCCAGTGACACCCTGTGCACCCCCAGGGACACCCAGGGCGCCCCCAGGGACACCTCGGGGACTGCCAGGGCCCCCCCAGGGACACCTAGGGGACAGCCAGGGCAGCCCAGGGACACTCAGGGCACCCCCAGGGACACCTAGGGACCTCCAGGGAACCCCAGGGACACGTACGGGACAGCCAGGGAACCCCACTGACACCCTGTGCACCCCCAGGGACACCCAGGGCCCCCCCAGGGACACCTAGGGGACAGCCAGGGAACCCGAGGGACAGCCAGGGCACCCCCAGGGACACCTAGAGGACAGCCTGGCACCCCCAGGGACATTTAGGGGACAGCCAGGGCACTCCACGGAAAACCCAGGGCACCCCCAGGGACACCTTCGTGACAGCCAGGGCACCCCCAGAGACACCCAGGGCACCCCCAGGGACACCTAGGGGACAGCCAGGGCACCCCAGGGACATCCAGGACACCCCCAGGGACACCTACGGGACAGCCAGGGTACGCCAGGGACACCTGGGCACCCCCAGGGACACCCAGGGCCCCCCCAGGGACACCTAGGGCAAAGCTAGGGCACCCTAGGGACAGCCAGGGCACCCCCAGGGACACCAAGGGCACAGCCAGAGCACCCGAGGGACAGCCAGGGCACCCCCAGGACACCTAGGGCACAGCCAGGGCACCCTAGGGACAGCCAGGGCACCACCAGGGACACCGAGGGCACAGCCAGGGCACCTCCAGGGACACCTAGGGGACAGGCAGGGCACCCCCAGGGACACCTAGAGGACAGCAAGGGCACCCCCAGGGCCACGTAGGGGACCTCCAGGGCACCCCCAGGGACACCAAGGGAACAGCCAGGGAGACCTAGGGGACAGCGAGTGCACCCCCAGGGCCACCTAGGGCATAGCCAGGGCACCCCAGGGACACCCAGGGCACCCCCAGGGACACCTAGGGGACAGCCAGGGCACCCCCAGAGACCCCTAGGGGACAGCCAGGGCAACCTAGGGGACACCCAGGGCACCCCCAGGGACACCTAGGGGACAGCCAGGGCACCCTAGGGACAGCCAGGGCACCCCCAGGGACACCTCACAGCACCCCAGGGACACCTAGGGGACAGCCAGGGCACCGCAGGGACACGCAGGGAACCCCCAGGAACACCTAGGGGACAGCCAGGGCACCCCCAGGAACACCTAGGGGACAGCCAGGGCACCCCCAGGGACACTACAGCACCCCAGGGACACGTAGCGGACAGCCAGGGCACCCTAGGGACAGGCAGGGCACCCCCAGGGACACCTAGAGGACAGCCAGGGAACCCCAGGGACGCCCTGTGTACCCCCAGGGACACCCAGAGCACCCCCAGGGACACCTAGGGGACAGCCAGGCCCTCCCAGGGACACCTACGGGACAGCCAGGGAACCCCAGGGACACCCTGTGCACGCCCAGGGACACCCAAGGCACACCCAGGGACACCTAGGGGACAGCCAGGGCACCCTAGGGACACCGAGGGCACAGCCAGGGCACCCCCAGGGACACGGAGAGGACAGGCAGGGCACCCCCAGGGACACCTTGGGGACAGCCAGGGCACCCCAGGGACAGCGAGGGCACCCCCAGGGACACCCAGGGCACCCCCAGGGACACCTAGGGGACAGCCAGGGCACCCCGAGGGACAGGCAGGGCACCCCCAGGGACACCTAGAGGACAGCCAGGGCCCCCCCAGGGACACCCAGGGCACCCCCAGGGACACCTAGGGGACAGCCAGGGCACCCCCAGGGACACCTAGGGGACAGGCATGGAACCCCCAGGGACACCTAAGGGACAGGCAGGGCACCCCCAGGGACACCTAGGGGACAGCCAGGGCCCCCCCAAGGACACCTAGGGGAAAGGCAGGGCCCCCCCAGGGACACCGAGGGGACAGCCAGGGCACCCCCAGGGACACGTAGAGGACAGCCATGGCACCCCAGGGACAGCCAGGGCACCCCCAGGGACACCCAGGGCACCCCCAGGGACACGTAGGGGACAGCCAGGGCACCCCAGGGACACCGAGGGGACAGGCAGGGCACCCCAGGGACACCTAGGGGACAGCCAGGGCACCCTAGGGACAGCCAGGGCACCCCCTGGGCCACCTAGGGAACAGCCAGGGCACCACAGGGACACGTAGGGACAGCCAGGGCACCCCAGGGACACCAAGGGCACCCCAGGGACACCTAGGGGACAGCCAGGGCATCCCCAGGGACACCTAGAGAACAGCCAGGGCACCCTAGGGACAGCCAGGGCACCCCCAGGGACACCTAGGGACAGCCAGGGAACCCGAGGGACAGCCAGGGCACCCCCAGGGACACCTAGTGGACAGCCAGGGCACCCCCAGGGACACCTAGGGGACAGGCGGCGCACCCCCAGGGACACCTAGGGGACCGCCAGGGAACCCGAGGGACAGCCAGGGCACCCCCAGGGACACCTAGGGCACAGCCAGGGCACCCTAGGGACAGCCAGGGCACCCCCAGGGACACCTCGGGCACAGCCAGGGCACCCTAGGGACAGCCAGGGCACCCCCAGGGACACCGAGGCCACAGCCAGGGCACCCCCAGGGACACCTAGGGGACAGGCATGGCACCCCCAGAGACCCCTAGGGGACAGCCAGGGCCCCCCCAGGGACACCAAGGGCATAGCCAGGGCACCCTAGGGACACCATGGGCACCCCCAGGGACACCTAGGGCACAACCAGGGCACCCTATGGACAGACAGGGCAGCCTCAGGGACACCGAGGGCACAGTCAGGGCACCACCAGGGACACCACGGGGACAGCCAGGGAACTCCAGGGACAGCCAGGGCACCCCCAGGAACACCTAAGGGACACGCTGGGCACCCCCAGGGACACCAAGAGGACCCCCAGGACACCGAGGGGACAGCCAGGGCACCCCAGGGACAGCGATGGCACCCCCAGGGACACCTAGGGGACAGCCAGGGCAGCCCAGGGACACTCAGGGCACCCCCAGGGAAACCTACGGGACAGCCAGGGAACCCAGGGACACGTATGGGACAGCCAGGGAACCCCACTGACACCCTGTGCACCCCCAGGGACACCCAGGGCCCCCCCAGGGACACCCTAGGGGACAGCAAGGGAACCCCAGGGACACCCTCGGCACCCCCAGGGACACCTAGGGGACAGCCAGGGCACCCCAGGGACACCCAGGGCACGCCCAGGGACACCTAGGGGACAGGCAGGGCACACCCAGGGACACCCAGGGCACTCCCAACGACACCTAGGGGACAGGCAGGGCACACCCAGAGACACCTAGGGGACAGGCAGGGCACCCCCAGGGACACCGAGGAAAAAGCCAGGGCACTCCCAGGGACATTTAGGGGACAGCCAGGGCACTCCAGGGACACCCAGGGCACCCCCACGGACACCTAGGGGACAGCCAGGGCACCCCCAGGGACACCTAGGGGACAGCCAGGGCACCCCCAGGGACACCTAGAGGACAGGCAGGGCACCCTCAGGGCACCCCAGGGACAACCAGGTCACCCCCAGGGACACCTAGGGGACAGCCAGGGCACCCAGGCACACCCAGGGCACCCCCAGGGACACCTAGGGGACAGCCACGGCACCCTAGGGACAGACAGGGCACGCCCAGGGACACCGAGGGGACAGGCAGGCACCCCCAGGGACACTGAGGGCACACCCAGGGCACCCTAGGGACAGCCAGGGCACCCCCAGAGACACCGAGGGCACAGCCAGGTTACCCTGGGGACAGCCAGGGCTCCCCCAGGGACACCAAGGGGACAGCCAGGGCACCCTAGGGACACCAAGGGGACAGCCAGGGCACCCCCAGCGACACCTAGGGGACAGCCAGGGCACCTCAGGTACACCCACGGCACCCCTGGGACACCAAGGGGACAGGCAGGGCACCCCCAGGGACACCGAGGGGAAAGCCAGGGCCCCCGCAGGGACACCTAGGGGAAGGCAGGACTCCCCCAGGGACACCTAGGGGACAGCCAGGGCACCCCCAGGGACATTTAGGGGACAGCTAGGGCACTCCAGGGACACCCAGGGCATCCCCAGGGACATTTAGGGGACAGCCAGGGCACTCCAGGGTCACCCAGGGCACCCCCAGGGACACCTAGGGACAGCCAGGGCACCCCCAGGGACACCCAGGGAATGCCAGGGACACCTAGGGGACAGGCAGGGAACCCCCAGGGACACCTAGGGGACAGCCAGGGCCCCCCCAGTGACACCCAGGGCACCCCCAGGGACACCTAGGCAACAGCCAGGGCACCCTAGGGACAGCCAGGGCACGCCCAGGGACACCAAGGGAACAGCCAGGGACACCTAGGGGAAAGCCAGGGCACCCCCAGGGCCACCTAGAGCATAGCCAGGGCACCCCAGGGACACCAGGGCCCCCC
This sequence comes from Chamaea fasciata, assembly GCF_029207755.1. Lineage (NCBI taxonomy): Eukaryota > Metazoa > Chordata > Aves > Passeriformes > Sylviidae > Chamaea > Chamaea fasciata. Next base: position 4,543 of record NW_027094957.1, on the reverse strand, counting down.
CAGGGACACCAAGGGGACAGCCAGGGCCCCCCCAGGGACACCCAGGGCACCCCCAGGGACACCTAGGGGACAGCCAGGGAACCCCAGGGACACCCTGTGCACCCCCAGGGACCCACAGGGCACCCCCAGGGACACGTAGGGGACAGCCAGGGCCCCCCCAGGGACACCTAGGGGACAGCCAAGGCCCCCCCAGGAACACCCAGGGCACCCCCAGGGACACCTAGGGGACAGCCAGGGCCCGCCCAGGGACACCCAGGGCACCCCCAGGGACACCTAGGGGACAGCCAGGGCCCCCCCAGGGACACCTAGGGGACAGACAGGGAACCCCAGGGACACCCTGTGCACGCCCAGGGACACCCAGGGCACACCCAGGGACACCTAGGGGACAGCCAGGGCACCCCCGGGACAGCGAGGGGCACCCCCAGGGACACCTAGGGGACCTCCAGGGAACCCCAGGGACACGTACGGGACAGCCAGGGAACCGCACTGACACCCTGTGCACCCCCAGGACACCCGGGGCCCCCCCAGGGACACCTAGGGACAGCCAGGGAACCCCAGGGACACCCTGGGCACCCCCAGGGACACCTAGGGGACAGCCAGGGCCCCCCCAGGGACACCTAGGGGACAGCCAGGGCACTCCAGGGACACCAGGGCACCCCCAGGGCACCCCAGGGACCCACAGGGCACCCCCAGGGACACCTAGGGGACAGCCAGGGCACCCCAGGGACACCCAGGCACCCCCAGTGACACCTAGGGGACAGCCAGGGCACCCCCAGGGACACCCAGGGCACCCCCAGGGACACCTAGGGGACAGGCAGGGCACCCCCAGGGACACTGACGGGACAGCCAGGGCAACCCACGAGACCCCTAGGGGACAGCCAGGGCACTCGCAGGGACACTCTGGGCACCCACAGGGACACCTTGGGGACAGCCAGGGCACCCCCAGGGACACCCCGGGCACCCCCAAGGACACCTAGAGCACACCCAGGGACACCTAGGGGAAGGCAGGAGACCCCCAGGGACACCTAGGGGACAGCAGGGCACCCCCAGGGACATTTAGGGGTCAGCCATAGCACTCCAGGGACACCCAGGACACCCCCAGGGACACCTAGGGCACAGGCAGGGCACCCCCAGGGACACCGAGGGGACAGCCAGGGCCCCCCAGAGACATCTAGAGGACAGGCAGGGCACCCCCAGGGACACCGAGGGGACAGCATGGGCCCCCCCAGGGACACCTAGGGCCACAGCCAGGGCACCCTAGGGACAGCCAGGGCACCCCAGGGACACCAAGGGCACAGCCAGGGCACCCTAGGGACAGCCAGGGCACCCCCAGGACACCTAGGGCACAGCCAGGGCACCCTAGGGACAGCAAGGGCACCCCCAGGGACACCGAGGGCACAGCCAGGGCACCCCCAGGGACACCTAGGGGACAGGCAGGGCACCCCCAGAGACACCTAGGGGACAGCAAGGGCACCCCCAGGGCCACGTAGGGGACCTCCAGGGCACCCCCAGGGACACCAAGGGAACAGCCAGGGACATTTAGGGGACAGCCAGGGCACCCCCAGGGCCACCTAGAGCATAGCCAGGGCACCCCAGGGACACCCAGGGCACCCCCAGGGACACCTAGGGGACAGCCAGGGCACCCCCAGAGACCCCTAGGGGACAGCCAGGGCACTCCCAGGACACTCTGGGCACCCCCAGGGACACCTTGGGGACAGTCAGGGCACCCTAGGGACACCCAGGGCACCCCCAGGGACACCTAGGGGACAGCCAGGGCACACTAGGGACAGCCAGGGCACCCCCAGGGACACCTAGGGCACCCCAGGGACACCTAGGGACAGCCAGGGCACCCCAGGGACACGCAGGGAACCCCCAGGAACACCTAGGGGACAGCCAGGGCGCCCCCAGGGACACCTAGGGGACAGCAAGGGCACCCCCAGGGACACCTAGGGCACCCCAGGGACACCTACGGGACAGCCAGGGGCAGCCCAGGGACACTCAGGGCACCCCAGGGAAACCTAGGGGACAGCAGGGGAACCCCAGGGACACGTACGGGACAGCCAGGGAACCCCACTGACACCCTGTGCACCCCCAGGGACACCCAGGGCCCCCCCAGGACACCTAGGGACAGCCAGGAACGCCAGGGACAGCGAGGGCAACCCCAGGGACACCTACGGGACAGCCAGGGCACCCCCAGGGACACCTAGGGGACAGGCATGGAACCCCCAGAGACACCTAAGGGACAGGCAGGGGCACCCCCAGGGACACCGAGGGGACAGCCAGGGCACCCCTGGGACACCCTGGGCACCCCCAGGGACACCGAGGGGACACGCAGGGCACCCCAGGGACACCTAGGGGACAGCCAGGGCACCCTAGGGACAGCCAGGGCACCCCCTGGGCCACCTAGGGAACAGCCAGGGCACCCCAGGGACACGTAGGGGAAAGCCAGTGCACCCCAGGGACACCCAGGGCACCCCCAGGGACACCCAGGGCACCCCAGGGACACCTAGGGGACAGCCAGGGCACCCCCAGGGACACCTAGGGCACAGCCAGGGCACCCTAGGGACAGCCAGGGCACCCCCAGGGACACCAAGGGCACAGCCAGGTCACCCTAGGGACAGCCAGGGCACCCCCAGGGACACCTAGGCAACAGCCAGGGCACCCTAGGGACAGCCAGGGTACCCCCAGGGACACCGAGGGCACAGCCCGGGCCCCCCCCAGGGACACTCAGGGCACCCCCAGGGACACCTAGGGGACAGCCAGGGCATCCCCAGGGACACCCAGGGCACCCCCAGGACGACTAGAGGACAGCCAGGGCACCCCAGGCACACCCAGGGCACCCCCAGGGACACCTAGGGGACAGCCAGGGCGCACTAGGGACAGCCAGGGCACCCTAAGGAACAGCTAGGGGACAGCAAGGGCACCCCCAGGGACACCTAAGGGACACCCTGGGCACCCCCAGGACACCAAGGGGACACCCAGGGACACCTAGGGGACAGCAGGGCAACCAAGGGACAGCGAAGGCACCCCCAGGGACACCTAGGGGACAGCGAGGGAACCCGAGGGACAGCCAGGGCACCCCCAGGGACACCTAGAGGACAGCCAGGGCACCCCCAGGGACACCTAGGGGACAGGCGGGGCACCCCCAGGGACACCTAGGGGACAGCCAGGGAACCCGAGAGACAGCCAGGGCACCCCCAGGGACACCTAGGGCACAGCTAGGGCACCCTAGGGACTGCCAGGGCACCCTCAGAGGACACCTCGGGCACAGCCAGGGCACCCTAGGGACAGCCAGGGCACCCCCAGGGACACCGAGGGCACAGCCAGGGCACCCCCAGGGACACCTAGGGGACAGGCATGGCACCCCCAGAGACCCCTAGGGGACAGCCAGGGCCCCCCCAGGGACACCAAAGGGCATAGCCAGGGCACCCTAGGGACACCATGGGCACCCCCAGGGACACCTAGGGCACAACCAGGGCACCCTAGGGGACAGACAGGGCAGCCTCAGGGACACCGAGGGCACAGTCAGGGCACCACCAGGGACACCACGGGGACAGCCAGGGAACTCCAGGGGACAGCCAGGGCACCCCCAGGAACACCTAAGGGACACGCTGGGCACCCCCAGGGACACCAAGAGGACCCCAGCGACACCGAGGGGACAGCCAGGGCACCCCAGGACAGCGAGGGCACCCCCAGGGACACCTAGGGGACAGCCAGGGCAGCCCAGGGACACACAGGGCACCCCCAGGGAAACCTACGGGACAGCCAGGGAACCCCAGGGACACGTACGGGACAGCCAGGGAACCCCACTGACACCCTGTGCACCCCCAGGGACACCCAGGGCCCCCCCAGGGACACCTAGGGGACAGCAAGGGAACCCAGGGACACCCTAGGCACCCCCAGGGACACCTAGGGGACAGCCAGGGCACCCCAGGGACACCCAGGGCACGCCCAGGGACACCTAGGGGACAAGGAGGGCGCACCCAGGGACACCCAGGGCACCCCCAACGACACCTAGGGGACAGGCAGGGAACACCCAGAGACACCTAGGGGACAGGCAGTGCACCCCCAGGGACACCGAGGGAAAGCCAGGGCACTCCCAGGGACATTTAGGGGACAGCCAGGGCACTCCAGGGACACCCAGGGCACCCCCAGGGACACCTAGGGACAGCCAGGGCACCCCCAGGGACACCTAGGGGACAGCCAGGGCACCCCCAGGGACACCTAGAGGACAGGCAGGGCACCCCCAGGGCACCCCAGGGACACCCAGGTCACCCCCAGGGACACCTAGGGGACAGCCAGGGCACCCCAGGCACACCCAGGGCACCCCCAGGGACACCTAGGGGACAGCCACGGCACCCTAGGGACAGCCAGGGCACCCCCAGGGACACCGAGGGGACAGGCAGGGCACCCCCAGAGACACTGAGTGCACAGCCAGGGCACCCTAGGGACAGCCAGGGCACCCCCAGAGACACCGAGGGCACAGCCAGGTTACCCTGGGGACAGCCAGGGCACCCCCAGGGCCACCTAGGGGACAGGCAGG